>NW_019397305.1:0-81911 GCF_000591075.1 Eurytemora carolleeae
TGACGGCTCATGTCTATGCAGGGCCTATGTTTTATTTTTCCAGTGACATTATCAATTTTTGTAACTAAATTCAGGGGGTTAACACAGAATGGTTTGAAAGTTACTTTTTCAACACTATTACTTAAAAGCCAGTCATTGACTTTTTCCCGAACTGCTCCAAGATTCTCTCTTGCGTTTTTGTTGTTATCTTCTTCATAAGAAGACGGCATTGAAGTAAAATTTAATTTTAAACCTTGCTTCAAAATATTAAGATTGAAAACCCCTGCATTAAGAACACATTCCGAAAACTTAATTGAAGAAGGGTTGTGTATACTTAAGACTGTGTTTGTAGAAGGGAGAGAAAACCCTAACTCGGTGAAGTAGTTAGTCAAGGTCTTATGCCCGTTCCCATCCCAGACTATTGAAGTTAAAGGACCTGAAATTAGTACTTCAGAAATACTAATAAGGAAATTTGTTATCATTTAAAAAGTATGAAAACTTAAGAGAAAAGGAACTATTGGACAAGAAAAGAATTATAGGTCTATTGAGTTTCAAGTATTATATGATTAAATAATATGTACGAGGCAAACAAAAGCATAACTAGCCATATTCAGCTTAATCAATCTTAAAATATTAAAAAGGATTAGCTGAAAAATACATAGAAGTTGTGAAAACTACAAAGATAAGCGGCAATTGGAGTGAAAATAAGAACCAGAAAAGAATTAAACGCATATTAAGTTTACAGTTTATGTGCAACAGATAGAGATAAAAATACACTATTTAGCTAAATGTTCGATTGGACAATCAATAGTCAAACTGAAGCAAAATATTCAGCATAATCAATCTTTAAAATTCAACAAAGAATTTACCCAAATTAGTTGTGTAGCATGTAACCTGCTAGACGAAGAGCTGCAAACTGGCACTGAGCATCTCCTTTCCAGTGACCTAGCTTATTACAGTCTTTGCAGTAGGAGTTCAGCTTCTCTTGTTCGATCATTTGCCTCTTCTTCTCGCGATCTGATGTGTAGGTTAGAGCGGGCATCGAAGTTGGTGTTGCTGGGTAAGAACTTGATGCGTTGTAAAACATACCCGGGAGCGGAAATGAAAGAGGGGGTGGGGGGGTTGAGAGATTCATATTCGGTGAAGAGTTTTGCATCTGAGGGAACTGGGGATAAATCATCTGGTTAGGGAATCCTCACTTGGAAGTTGAAGAATTAAGCTTCAATAAAAAATCAGCTTTCTGCTGTCCAGTTAGAGCTGCAAGGTCGGCGGAGGCCAAAAGCCTGTAAAGGTCTTCCATCTCAGTCTTGACATTTAGGAGATCAGAGGCGACGGATTTAGAAATTTTGCTCCAGGAGCTGTCTGCCGTTTGCTTGTGAAGTGATAGGTTTACTGCTGCTCTTTCTATGTCTAACTCAGCTTGGCTTGCGGTTTTGTAGTTAACTGGCATTGTGAGAAGATGAACAAATACTTCAGATTCGGTCAGAAATGCTTAGTGGTTGCGTCGGCTTGGACTCTACAAATATGATAACTATCAAAAAAAAGCAAAGATAACCATAGACGAACGATTAACAGGTGAAGAAAACTAATATAAAAGTTAAAGAAGAACTAAAATAAAACTAATATAAAAGTTAAAGAACGATTTACATTAAGAGATATGCATGGAACGGTGATTTATTCAAAAGTTCTTAGGAGAATATATCTAATAAAAGTTAAAAATTAGATAAAACGTTAGGACAGGACAAAAAACTTGAATTTATAAAAGTCCAGTCCAAAAAGAAAATATTTTGAAAACGTCTGCGGCAAAAATAAACCGAGTAGATAAACAAAAATTATTGAAGAATAATAAACAAGCAAACTTAAACTCTCAATCACTAACAGACACGGAAATCATGCACAAAAGTCGTTCTTATCAGTTTAGGCACTAATGACTAATTTTAAAAGACTATCTTAAAACTGAATAAAATTTGTTGAATAAAATTTGAAGTTTAATTAAGCTGAAATACTATCTAACAGGTAAAAATTGTAAAATGTTTAAGAGACAATGCTAGGTAAAAATTTAAAAAAAAAAAAAATGAATTCTAACAAAAAATATAGGAAGAATTTGAAACGCAAAACAGAGAATTTTAAAAATGTCTTAACAAATGATAATTCACTGGGTGCTATTAAGGGTTAATTATGCATTGAAGAGAATTAAATACCTCAAGGAATCTAAAGGAGATGGTTAGATGGAGCGTGGCAGCTCTGCAGCAGGAGCTAGGCAGCTCTAGAGAATTAAAGTAAGCGTCGATAGTAATTATTTCTAGGGAGAGGGGGGGGGGGGAATAATAATAAATAAATAATTATTTTTAAAAAACAAAATAAATTTTCTGGCTTAAATAAAACATAAACAAGACATAGCTAACATTAATTTGAAAATAGTAATGGTAATTATAGAAACGTCTGAAAGTTAACAAGACTGAAGAAAGGCAATAATTTCAAAATATTTAGGAACAAATTTATAAAAGTATAACCTTAATCTTTGACTTGGCGGTCTGCAGCTAGAATGGCGTCACAGCGGACAGTCTATTTCTTCTGTGTCTCGGCGGACGATATCTTTGCATACAATTAGCTCTCTGAAAGTAAAAAGGATTTAAAATTCGAAATTTCCCAGAAGCTACTGAAGGGAGGATATAAAATTACAAATATTTAGGAAAATTTATTGAAAAATATTGACTTAAAACAAAAACAAGAAGTCAATAGCAAGTAAAACATGTCACATTGTCAGAATGGCTATTTGCGTTTCAGCATACAGGCAGTGTCACGGCGGACAGGCAAATTGCAAGTTGTCACAGCGGACGCTAAATAGCAATTTGACAGATACGGTTTGAGGTTGGATATAGTTTTTCAGAACTAGAAAAGAAGAGAAAAACGAATTTCGCCAAAACAAAAACGGAAGTGAAAGAGCTCTGGAAAACTATGTCCAACCTCCCAATTGGTACTCACATAAACACGTACTGTAACATCTGGATCAATCGAGTTGAAAAATAATAGTATCACAGTATCACTTAAAATTTTTAAAGTAAATAAAAATAACGGTATACTAGAAAGAAATTTTTAGACTGAGAACTGCGTTGAATATCAATTGAACGTGGAGAAATTCTCTGCAGACGAATCGTCATGTTCCGGTTCTATCAATATTTGGTATGGCTCGGGGCGAAGGTCGTCTTAGATTCTTGAAATCATTAAGAATTAGCAAATTCCAGGGCCCAAAAGGTTATATAGCATAAATATGAGAAGTACACCTGCCATATGGAAACAGTACAACAAAATGGCCATTTTACACTTTTTTCTAGTAGGAGTATTTCACTGTTGCCGAAGCTCCTCTCTATACATTCTATTCTCTATGTATTATGTACATCATTTCATCTAATCCGTAGTGTCCTTTTTCATTTTATCTCATATACAACAGTATACATTACACCCATAGATTAATTAAATTAACAGATAGAACACAAGATGTCGTCTTTTCAATGTATGTGTGTTTCGTTCACAATAACCCTGAGGCAGTTGCCCAAAGGAGTTACGCGTAGTCGGCGTAGAACAAGACATAGTCGGCGTAGAACAAGACATAGTCGGCGTGGAACAAGACATACATAGAACCTGCTATACGCCGACTACGTGTAACTCCTTTGGGCTTCTGCCTCAGGGTTATTATGAACGAAACAGACATAAATCTTGATACACCTTCTTTCATCTTATTAAACGATTCTTATATTGCATGTACGTACACCTATCGCATCTCATGTGAAGTGTACATGTGTACACATTCTTTACTCTATTGTACCAGAACACTCTTTATTCATCTTATATAAGCATTTCAAAAAATCCTTCCTTCGCCCTGATCTTTTATTCCAGGTGTACACATTTCTAAAAGATATACGTTTTTTTTAATGATTTGTTTCTCTGTTTTGTTACAAGTTATTAAAGTTGGTGACGGTAAGATTTTGTGTGAACCTTGCTTTTCCTTCGAAAGATAAACTCTTCTAAACAGCGGAACAGTTCGAAAGAAAGAACTCTTTTTTGAGCAGTTAACAAGATCGAAATAACATGACCAGATCGATAGCTAAAACTCACTTTTGAACAATTAAACAGTTCACAAACTCGAACTCCCTCCTGAACAGTTAAGCAGTTCGAAAGAATGGAACTCTATTCGTGTAAGATCGATTTCTAATAAATATGAACATATTCTATAACTTACTTTGTGATTTGTATTTTGTATATGTTCTTATCAAATAGTAATAACCATATACATATACTGAATACATATTGGTGACATATATATTTCTATATATTTTGCTTGTGTGTCTGTTTGTTTGTTTGTATCGAATGAACGTCAAAAAGGCAGAATCGATCGGGCCTAAATTTTGTGTGGGACATCACATGACCCCAGGAAAGGTTAATGGATTATCAAAATTTCAACAAAAAAAAATTATAAAATCTGCAAACTCTTGTTTTTTTTTGTCTTACAATTTTTACAAAGAAAAATGTTCACAATCAAAATAGAAAATGGGCGCAAAACTGCCTGAAAGTCTAGTATGTAATATATATATAGTTTATATGTATAAAATAAATATGTAATACATATTTCCCCTGCGGGTATTTATGCCTGTATACAGGGGATTTATTCTACTCTACTTTAATAACTTCAATTTTTTCCCTAAACCATCCTTTCATGAATATACATTAGGGGAAGGGTTTAAACCAGGGGGGGGGGGAGAAATAAGATGGTAGATTTAACATTTTTTGGATAAAATTGTGTATCTACAGAAAGATAATATTCAGAATTGGAATTGATTCTTTGCCACAAATTCTTCTTTTCTTGTCTTTATATCTTTGAAAGGTGTACATCATCAAAATGCAAAGATAAATAGAAAAGAAAACTTAAAATATTGTCTGAAAAGAATGTTATTTAAAAAACATTGTAATACATTCCTGGCACTATGTTTATAATTTCAAACTTAATGTCCGTCATTTCGAAGTTTTGGTTGGTAGTTCTATGCAAAAAAAATGTTAGGGAATCAACCTTACATTTTTTCTGTCTAATAATACACAATTTTGCCCCAAACAAGTTAATTCTACCATCTTATTTTCCTCCTGTTATACTATTTTAGCACGCGGTGTAGACTTTTTTTTATCGAAAGAGAATTTGAACGTGAACTGACAAAATTATATCACTATAATCATAAAATTATCGGGCAGTTAGAAATCCACCTTTTTCTTGTTTATTTGATGTTTCTGTCTAAAAGTATATGCAAATTTTTTTTTTTAAATTGCTAAATTATCAGAATTAAACACTTTTGAAGCAAAAACGACGTTATCTTGCATATTATTGATCAGATTAAGGTTTCAAGGTTATGGTCGTTAATCAGACACGCCCCTTTTATAAATTATGACGATAGTTCATTTAAAGGGAGTATTTGCAAAAATAAATCTCTTTTGATCGCTACTAATCTTACTTCTCTCTGTTGCGTCAATAAGGAGAAAATTGTTAAAACGACTTATACTGAAGAACGTAGCGTCCATAAAAATTCAAAAAGTGCAATATACAACTCGTATCGTAAAATAATCAATTTAATTTAAAACAAATCATTCAAATATTACAACCAAAAGTCATCGATTATTTTTCGACGCATTCGTATATAGTTAATATTTCTTAATATTTGTTATTTGTTTTATATACAATGCACTTAAAACTACTTTTTCCCGCTAGGTGTCTTTGCCACGCGTAATTATTCAAAGCATCAATTCGAGCAGAGACATCTGGCGGCAAACTATGCGTCGAAAAATAATCGATGAAAATAGGTTTTAAAATCTGAAAAATTTGTTTGAAATTGAATTGATTATTTTACGATCCAAATTGAATATTGCAACTTTCTGAATTTGTATGGACGCTATAACGTTCTTCAGTATAAGTCGTTTTTAACATTTTTCTCCTTATAGACGCAACAGAGCTGGGAAGTAAGATTAGTAGCGATCAAAAGCGATTATTTTTCGCCGTAAGCCTATACCTTCTTTCATTTTTCGCAAACACTTCCTAACTAAGACGGGATAAATCGAGAAGATAATGTGGTTACTCGGGATATAAAAATATTTTTTTTTTAACATCGTAGAAGAGAATATAGGGAGGGGTTATACTTTGACAATCATTGACATATTGGTGCCAGAAGTCGGGGATTTATACAATATACAAGAAACCATATTCCCCAACATCATGTTTTTCATCTTTACCAGACTCCAGGGGATAAATCCCCCCCCCCTGCACCTTCGACTAAAAAATAAGATTATCTTTTATTGTTCTTTCTCCCCGCGCCCCCTCTCTTCTCATATCCCATTTAATGGTTCTATCTTTTGTAATTATCCCCCCCCCCTGCCCCCCCTTCTCTCGTCAATCTACTGATCACGCCTACTTCCCTTTTTATGATTTAACCCCCTGGATTCAGATTCTCTCTTCTCTAAATAGATTATAGACTGATTGTATATAATATAAACTGTCAAGCACTTTATCTTATGAATCATATTGAGCAAAAATGATAAAAACATTCTTTATTTTCTGGCTGAAAATTAATAATGTCCAATTGAGGTTTCTCTGCAAAAGCGGCTTACGGCTGGGTTTAAACTGCAGAGTCTAAAAATAAATTAACAATAGTTCAATTCGTATCATAAAACCACCAAAATTTCCTCATATAAAGTTGTAAAGAGTACTGTTGTGAATCTAAAATATAAATCTTCTAATTAATTTTTTATGAAACTCTTTTTTACTTTAACATTCTTACTCACTTCATCGTGAATTTCATAATGAACATGCTATAAAGTAATCATCGTGCTATAATGTTAAATTAGCTGTACATTATATAGCACGTTTCATGAAATTACATATAACACTATTATTTTGGCACGACGTTATTATTTTGGACAGTTTTCTCCATATCTGGAAGGTCCTCGCCTTTTTAGATTACAAAGTAAAATCTAAAAAGGCTTGAACCTTCTCGATAAAAAGAAAATTTCTGTCCAAAAACTTTATAACACTGCGAACCAAAATAACAGTGTTATAAATAGTTATTTTTATTGTTGCTCAGTTTTTTAGCATTTTCTCTTCGATAAAACAAAATAAAAACTTTTTTGCGGATAAAATTTTTTTCGCGCATTTTTAATATTTTACGAAAATCTAAAAATGTTTGAGCCAACTATTTGTAATTTTGAGCATCCATTAACATTCCCTGGGGTGAGGTACCAGACAAAATTTGGGACCAATCGGTTTAGCCGTTTTGATGTTTATCGGTTACCAAAAAAAGCAGAAAGACAAGGTTTATAGATAGATGATAAAAAAGTCCTTTATTTATCTATCTCTCTCTGGATATAAATGAACAGACGAGTGTCCTGTTTAATATTTAACCAGAGGTTTAAATTATTCTAGTTCCATGTTTAAACCAAAACTAATTGGTTTAAACTCAAAAGAGAGATAAATATTTTTGATAAATAATGAAATTATTCAGAATTAAGGTGGCCACCATGGGAGATTATATTTAATTTGTTGCTATTTTAAGTATTTATGTTCAGCCAACTTTTCAAAGAGTTAGATTCGCTTGAACTTTAAAATAATTTTTTTTCTTCTAAAGGGAGATCTAAAAATGTCAAATTTCAGTTTTTCACATAATCCGAAAGTACTTTTATGCAAGAAACAATAATTTGAAAATTTTCAATCTTTAGATTAAAAGACAACGATATTGTTATACATTTTGCTTAGACGGGACGCAAATAGATTCTAGTTCAATAGATGGCAACGTAGAATTTGTACATTCTCAGTACAGCTGTGTTCTGACGTCACAAGTGTCAATTCAGTTTTTGTGTCCGACAAAATTATTCGTAATAGTGATTATTTTACAGTAAAATAAGTGCAATTTTATGTGTTCTTTATTTCTGTTTTTAAACTTTTATTTAATCTTGGAAAACATGTCAACTAATATGAGAAAATTTAGTTTTCCTTGTTATATTTGACACTTGTGACGTTGTGTATAATTGGTCCATTTCTCTGTTGCCATGTATTGTACTTGATAATCTATTTGCTTAGACGTTGGTTTGGTTGGGTACTGTTTTGAATTAGTATAGATTTATATCACAATATCATACTGACAAAATTTTAATCAAAACTTGATGTATTAAAACCATGGGTCGGTTTCCGAATGCAAAAAAATGTATTTTAAAATGTATGTTTAATGTAGAAAACAAAATGTAATTTATAATGTACAAAAAAATATGTATTGTAAGATTAGTTAAAACATATCTTTCTCTCAATCTTATATTATTCCTGGTGGAATAAGATGTACAATCTACGCTAATCAAATTCGACAATTTACAAATAAAGTAATAAAAATTCTTTTCGTAATTTAATGAAAAAATATACACAACTTTTGAAGAATGGTTAAGTTCAGATAAAAAACGATCGTATAAAAAACATATTCTGATATGTGTGTTGATTGGATTGGTTCAGCGTGGTGGATGCATTACTAATAAATCAAATACTTGCATAGATATATAATCAGTAATCTACTTTTTATATAGTTGTTGGAGAAAATAAAGCCTACATATGGTTTTAATGTTACAATACTACATCCAAGGTACTAATACAAGGAAAGATAATTGCATTGCGTATACACTGTGTACATATTGAAACCAGTTCTCTCTGGGCGGAATTTGTAAGCAAGAATAGATGCATCAGTGTTTGTTAGTATCCGAGGAGGTTAAAAGCATTAAATTTTGATAATTTTGATAATTCACATAGTAGTTTCCTATGAACAGAATATGTCATTGATTTTTATGTGATAGATGAATCCCATGTAAAGCTTTGACATCCGTCTTGTGGTTATATTACCTCCCAGAGACAGTACACTGCAGTACAAAAGATGCTTACACCTGTGAAATAACTTTCCTTGCATTACAACCTTGACTACATCTATATATGGCGACTTTGTGGCCAGGATTCGTTTTGCTCTCAAATAACGACAAACAAATTATCTGCATGGTTCAATGTAAAAAAAATAAAAGATATTTATTTCAAAATAATTTTTTTTTGTAAAATCTCATAGATTTTGCCAGTTATTACTTTAAAATTTAAAGTAGAAACAAAAATATTACAGCTTTACCTTCATGCATAGCCAAGGCAAAAAAAAACAAATTATAAATACACAAAAAGACATACACAATTATTGCAACATTAAATTGAGAAAATTATAAATGACAGACATTTTGGACTAGGTTCAGTAATAATAGGAAAGAATTTTATAAACAATTATTATTCATAAAATCAGTTTGATAAATTTTCCTGAAAACCACTTGATCTAAATTTGAAATCTAAATATATTTTGGTTTCAGATTGAGCATATCAAGGTTCAGTATATAATATAGGATCAAAGCAGGGAAAATTGGAAGGTATATGCAACACTGAACTTGCAAATATCTAGATACAGATACAGATACAGATACAGGTACAGAAACATATACAGAAACAGATACAGATACAGATACAGATACAGATACAGATACAGATACAGATACAGATACAGATACAGATACAGATACAGATACAGATTAGATACATGAATATCTACATTTTATATAATATATATAAAATACATGGATATATGTATATAAATATATATACATATATATATATATATATATATACTTATATATAATACATAAATAAATGTACAACTATTAGCGTCACCCAGCGCTAATTATTCTCTTCTAATCAAAATAAGATGAGAATTCTGTGACAATTAATATTCCTTCCGCACACACACATACATAATTTATCAAGTATATTTTTACATAATTACAAAATTGGGGCTGGATTGTCCTTGTAATATTGTTGTGTTTTTTAAACTGTGACAATTTGTATAAGATTCGAAATATAAAACAGATCATAATCAACAAATACGCAACCAATCTGAAAACGACGATGTCCCAGAGGAGCCTGATAAACTCAAGTTTGCTCCTATTATTATTTGAATTTAATAATTTTTAAACTTTAAAAGATATAATTGATAAAATCATTTATACGTCCGGACATGTCACCAGCACTCCAACCAATGGCAGTGCAGTATTATTGTCACGTACCACCGTCTGTATCACGTGACCAGTATACTGCACTGTCATTGGAGGGAGTTCTGGTCACGTAATATGGACGTATATCTTACATATATACGTTTAGGTATAATTTTGACACAGTTTTATGTCAATTTCTCGAGATAGGAACATCAGATAGATGTCTTATAGGTATCGTTAAATTCTCCTGAGATTCTCAGGTTTCAGCTTATACCCCCTTCTATTTTTCCTTTACAGTCCCTTTAAACACTCAAATATATGGAATATTTTGTCATTTTATAGCTTGGCGTGTCTCCCGACCGGAAAAGGTTTAATGAGTACAATTGTGAATTGAACTACTCACTTGAAATGACGCCCATATCCCCTATAATGTTTAGATGAGTAGGGTATTGAGTAAGAAATGATGGTGTTTAATGCTATTTGCTGGAATATTAAGAGTAGGGGAGTAAAGTGGCAATTACCTATTCTATAGAGGATTGCAGGGCATATATCTGCAGTCTCTCTAACCATACATACTGTTTACTGTTCCAGGAACCAACATGGAACCTAGGAATAAGAAAATGTTCACCGGGGTTTCGTGCTTGTGAAAAAATTGTCTTTCATGCGATGCCAAGGAAACTGAGCTTGAAGAAATTCTAAATCCAGGTTTTAGGAGTCTAAATCTTCTCCCCTTTTAAACTTGTTCCTCCAACCCCCATCCAACTCCACCTACCCAACTAAATCCTCTGTAATTTAGACAAAAGGAGAAGGTCAAATTTAAGCAAAATTACTGGTTTAAATTTATGACGTCGTAGCTCCTCTACTCATGTATACCGAGTCCATTAGCGCCTGATCCAATCAGGGTTCAGTTATGTCTTTGATGTCTGTTCTGAACCAATAGAAATTGCATAGCGGTAACATCTATCTTTCTATCTATCTCATTATCCAATTAGAGATAAATCCTTATTTCGGCGCTGTACATTAAATGGAAATATTTACTTCTACTGAAACTATAGTGATAGATTCAACTTGCTTATAAAAAGTCTCATCAATTTTTTAAGACAGGGTCGACTTTGAAGTATCGCACCGCCTTGGGCTTTTATTTACCTAATTTACTTATGCTTTTTTGTAGCCCTGTACATGAACATTTTTGCTCAATAAAGCACTTGTTGTTTTTACGAAATAATTGGCAAAATTCTAATCGATTTTTGTTGAGAGCTTGCAACCTTTAAATCAGTGTCTAGTTTTGATTTCACGCACGAGTATGAGAACTATAGCAAAGGGACTGAGTCTTTGTCACAAAATAAAATTTTCCACTCACTACATCTTTGCAGCCTAATGGTGTAAACCTTTGACATTTCAAACTTTGATTTTTTGACATAACAGAATTCATATTTGAAATATCTAAGTTCTACAACATTGGGCTGCTTAGATATAGGAGTTAGAAAATAAGATTTTGTGGCAAAGACTCAATTCCTTTATTCGGTTACATGAGTTACATGAGTTACATGAGAAATTCAAAATATTTTAAATTTTCTCAATGTCTCCTCAATAAGAGAAGTTCTCTTACAAAACATTTATTTTAATAGAACGTGCAATTTACACTTTGCGAACCAAGTTGTTCGCAAACCAAGGCGTGAAACCAAAGACCAAGGCGTGGCAACACTTTAAAATTGAAACTTTTAAAACAATTGGTAAACAACTTTCAGAGTTCTTTATATATCAGTTTAGTTTACGTGAACCAAACTTAAATGTCTAAGATCTACATGTTTAGGTAAAATCTGTTTCCATCTTGATTGTGTACATTTTACACTTTTGGTCTAGTTTTCTAAATTACGTACAGGACTTTACATTTAAAGTTTAAATTTGTCTTTTGCTTTTAAATATAATGGGCTTTTAGGGCGCTTCCCGCCCATCTTCTATTTTAATTGTGAACATGTTCTCTCTGTATACATTGTTAAAACAAAAACAAACAAAATATTTCGCGGAATTTTTAAAATAAATTCGTGAATTTTTTTAAAAATTTTCAAAAATCGAATTTGGTTAGAGGCAAATTTTTGAAAATTCGATCATCCATAAACTTTTCCTGGGGTCACACGAGGTCCCACAAAACATTTGGGCCCGATCGGTCCAGCCGTATTGACGTTTAATGGATACAAACGGACAAAAACTGCAGTCCTGTCGGTAAAGTCAGTTCACTTGTTCTTCAATATTTAATTCAAGAATGAAATCTTGAATTAAATATTTGATTCGCTCCATAATTTAATACTAAACACTGCACAGTCCTTTATGATTTATTATACTCGCTCCACAATTTAACAATGAACACTGCACAGTACCTCATGATTTATTATACTCGCTCCACAATTTAACAATGAACACTACACAGTACCTCATGATTTATTATACTGTGTAATCTAATCAAAACTAATCCTCCCAAATCACAGTGTACTACATGTACTCAATAATATACCAATACATGTTTACAATATCATACCAATACATGTTCACAATATCATATATACCATTACATGGTATTTAGCGAAACTTACCAAGCCAATTACTGCCACCAGAGCCCGAAATTTAAAAGAGTATTCTTGAATGAAACTCCCGGGTTTCCATTTCGGGGTCTTAACATTTAAGTAGATTTTAATTTAAGAGATTCGAAAAAAGGAAAACATGAAGAAACTAAATAATATAAACAACAAATAAAAATATTGATATCTACAAAAATGCCTTGCTCCATCCATTTCCTTTCCTTTCCTTTTCCTTTTAAATCTATTTTTTATTTTTTAGAATTTGGGGGGGTATATTCCCACAGCCTCTATTTTGGAAGTTTTCAAATATATTTTTTTTAAACACTTAATTTTGTATGTTTTTGTTATTTTTCATAAATAAATGATTACTTTCTTATAAATGCTTAGTTGAATAGGTTGACTCGTGAAAAGAAAACTTTCTTTCAAGGCAAAGCTGGGTCCCCAGGCTATAGTGAGATACAAAATTCAATCTAAACACTTTTTAGTGAAATTTTTATTCGTGACTTAAGATTTAATGGGGGGTAGCAACATAAACTAAGGGGGATGAGAAGGGTGAGGAGGCTCTATCCTTATTCAGAATCTGTAGAACATGAGTTCTATGATGAATTATTAATGGTGGATGAACCACCGTTTATATGATTAGATTTGCAAGTTGGAGATCAAAAAGGCCGGGATAGAACCAGGATAGAACGGTTTGGAATCCAGGGAATACAGATTAGTCAAGTCTAGGGAGTGGAACAGTCTATAGGGAGGNTTTCAGCCTGAAAGGGAGTTCAAAGTGTACAAATCATGTAAATGAGTAATGAAGGGAGAGGGGATGGAGATAGAGGATTGAAGATATTAGGAGAAGGAATATAATGATAAGAATAATGTATTTGGACATTTATAAAGATTTTTTTTTACAATTGGCTCGAGGACTGAAAGGTCTGAGACCGTTATCAGTTTAGCCCTGGTACATACAAAATTTTACATTAATAAAAAAAACATAATACATGTTTATAAAAAAATATAAGAACAAAATAAAAATAATTGGACATTGGCGCTGAAATATAAAAAGCATACAAACACAAGGTGAAAATCAAGAAGTATGGAAAAGAAGGGAGATACAACTGACGCGGCCCGCCCTACCATATGATCATACATGCTTTGTAGACATAGAGAATAGAATATATAGAGAGGAATTAAAAGAATCTCTCGGTATGAATATTTTCAGTCCCTTTCAGCCTGAAAGGGAGTTCAAAGTGTACAAATCATGTAAATGTTCCCAAATTATATGCAGTAGAGTACATTAATACAGTATGTTCCCTAGACTATTCATTTCAATTTCGAAATTTTTAAAGCTGTTAAATAAACTTTATAATGAATTAGATGAATAAAAAACATCATTTGATTTATAGTTATAACGGAAAATCATCGTTTGTAAAGTGGAAGGCATAGATGTCTATGTGAAATGATCATTGGTCAATTATAAAACCAGCCTATTTCATAATTTGGTTTTCTTTTAACAATAATTTTAGATTTTCTATAAAATTATATTCCAGGGCCCAACAGGTTATATAGCATAAATATGTGAAGTACACCTGCAGTATGGAAACAGTACAACAAAATGGCCGTTTTACACTTTTTTCTTGTAAATTCCTCTCTATATATTCTATTCTCTATGTTTGTAGACGGTACTCCATTTGTATAAGAAATATTCAGAATAGGTTATTGTATACGCGGTATAATTGTACATCAGACAAATATTTCTTATTCAAAGGAAGTACCGTCTGCAAAGCATGTTTAATCATATGGTAGGGCGGGCCGCGTCAGTTATATCTCCCTTCTATTCCATACTCCTTGGCGAAAACTAAGAAAGCTTTAAAATTTTATTAAACAAATAGTAATGCAATGACATGAACAGTTTAGAAGGAAGATAGGGAATAAAGTTGCAAAAGGGAGATACAGTAATAGAAGAATATGAGAAAGAGATGAGGGAGTTAAGAGAAGCGAAGGGAGAAGGAGAAAGAAGGAGGAGAAGGGACAGAGGAAGGAAGAGAAGGGAATCCGCGACGGAAGAGAAATTGGATGAACGTTGGATAGGAATAGGATTCAAGATTTATAGATGGGAAATGTTTAGAATTAAAAACATATCAGGATTTACAGTGTACACTGTACAGTGTACATTGTACAGTGTACATTTTATACTGTACCCAACCCCGTACAATGTACACTGTACAATTTACTCTGTACGATGTACTCTGTACAATGTACACTGTACAATGTACACTGTACAATGTACTCTGTACAATGTACTCTGAACAATGTACACTGTACAGTGTACACTGTACCAAGGAGATATTGAATAGAAGGAGGGGGCGATAGGGTTTCCGTACACTTTGCTGTGACGTTTTTGGACTGCTGCAGAACTAGTTTTTGCACTGTACAATGTACACTGTACACTGTGAAGTGTACACTGTACAGTGTAATAATTATATTTTCTGTGTTAGCAGGTTTATTATATATATCCTGTATTCCGAAGAAGTTCTTTTTACTGGAATATAATTGAAATATTGAGATGAAGGTTTCCCACGGATATTCTTATATTCTGACCACCAGGAGTAAGAAGCATGCTTTAGAATTATAAAAAGTTAGAAATCTTAAAGGAATTGTTTACAATTTTTACATATATGGATTTACGTAATGATATCTCAGTCTTGATTGACGTAGTTCGGATCAAAATAAAGAAACTAACATAAAAGTATCGAATAATAACAAGAATTGAAGTACACAAAACTATATTTACATAAATTAAATTGATACTAATGAGCAGTTAATAAGTAAAGTCGAGATAGGACACTCCATCGGATCCTCCGCCTAGACCGGAGGAAGTATTTAGATATAACCTCCTGCCGGGGATGGGTTCAAGAGAACTTGGCAGGGTTTGATTCTATAGAACCTGGCAGGGTTTGGGTTCAAGAGAACCTGGCAGGGTTGGGTTCAAGAGAACCTGACAGGGTAGGGTTCAAGGGAACCTGGCAGGATTAGGTTCAAGAGAACATGACAGGGTTAGGTTCAAGAGAACCTGGCAGGGTGTGGTTAAAGAGAACCTGGCATGGTTGGGTTCAAGAGAACCTAGCAGGGTTGGGCTCACGAGAACCTGGCAGGGTAAGGTTCAAGAGAACCTGACAGGGTTGGGTTCAAGAGAACCTAGCAGGGTTGGGTTCAAGAGTACCTGGCAGGGTTAGGTTAAAAAAACCTGGCAGGGTTGAGTTCAAGAGAACCTGGAAGGGTTAGGTTCAAGAGACCCTGACAGGGTTGGGTTAAAGACAACATGGCAGGGGTGGGTTCAAGAGAACCTGACAGGGTAGGGTTCAAGAGAACCTGACAGGGTTGGGTTCAAGAAAACCTGGCAGGGTTGGGTTCAAGAGAACCTGGAAGGGTTGGTTTAAGAGAACCTGGCAGGGTTGGGTTCAATATACAATGAAAGGGTTGGGTTCAAGAGAACCCATGGCAGGGTTGAGTTCAAGAGAACGAATATAGGCTGAGAAAGAGCTCTTGAATCTGTCTTGTTAGACAGGACGGACAGCAAGGAGATCTTAGAAGATTCATTAATTTCTAGTATACATGTACAAACATTGATGTGTACACAGTAAATCTTATTTCTAATATATCCAATATTCATGTACGATGTACGTTGTAATTGCACATTATGCAACCAATACAAAATAGATCAACCAATTCGAATTTCTATAATTCATCAAAAAATGACCCTCCATTAATAATGTGGCATATCCAATTCACACCAGTACTCTTTTTTAACATTTAACTGAGTCACAATGAGGGAGATAACCATAGAGGATAGAATATATAGAGAGGAATTAAAAGAATCTCTCGGTATGAATATTTTCAGTCCCTTTCAGGCTGAAAGGGAGTTCAAAGTGTACAAATCATGTAAATGTTCACAAATTATATGCAGTAGAGTACATTAATACAGTATGTTCCCTAGACTATTCATTTCAATTTCGAAATTTTTAAAGCTGTTAAATAAACTTTATAATGAATTAGGTGAATAAAAACATCATTTGATTTATAGTTATAACGGAAAATCATCGTTTGTAAAGTGGAAGGCATAGCGTCTATGTGAAATGATCATTGGTCAATTATGAAACCAGCCTATTTCATAATTTGGTTTTCTTTTAACATTAATTTTAGATTTTCTATAAAATGATATTCCAGGGCATAATAGGTTATATAGCATAAATATGTGAAGTATATGGAGATAACATTGCTTTTCTATATTTAAAGTGTTTACTTACAGGGTGTTCCAATGAACATGGGAATTCAGTGATGATATCGTCTTTTCAAATGATTCTTTGATTTAGTCTAGTGATTATACCTACTGAGAAAGCTGTATTCCGTAAGATTTTTGGTCTGCTATGTTTACAATTTGTTTGTTTTTGTTTTGACTGCAGACGGTTCCGTTTTCATATTTCATCTTGCTGAGACTTAATAGACACATATTTTACAGCCATTTACCGTTTTCATAAAATAAACTTTAACAGATATAAAAAAGTAATTAATCCAAGAAGATTATCAGATTAAACTATTTCAGACAAACACTTTTATTAGATACATGATAAAACTTTTTTTGTTTACAGGTTGAAATTTTGTTAAAATTAATAAAATGTTGTGAAGCTATTAAGAAGATACAACATGGATACAACACTGCAAGAAATTTTGTTAAAATCAAATTTCAAAAATAAATAATAAAAATAATCAATTTACTGTGTCACAGCAAATAATAGTTTTAAAAGAAATCGTTCAAATTAATCTACAAATTAAAAACTCATTTAAAAACATTCTTGTTACAACCCCAGGAAAGTATATATAGTTTAAAGTCACCAAAACGTAATTCCTTTTGTTCAGTTTCATTGATAAAGATCATCTTTTTGTACATTCAATATTTTTGTGATACAGAGAGAAATTCTGAATGTCTAAAATCCCTGGAACCTGAGATGGGAATTTCTATTTTGAACATCCGGATAACCTAAAAGAATTAAGTAAATAAAAATTGAAATTTCACATCTGAAATAAATTCTGCGGCTTTGGTTTAGCCATCAACGTGAAGATCTCCGGCTTGGGATTCCAAGAGATTCAACAAAAAAGTTTCCCTGAGAATATAAAATTAAGATTGGCAGGAAGCTGAGTTTGTGAATTTATCTGGAAATATCACCAATACTTCACCAATAATCCAATCAGACGCTAAACTTGAAATCAGATCAATATCTCTAGTATACAAGGAGATATATTGATCAATATCTTTTGTATACAAGGAGATATATTGATCAATATCTCTAGTATACAAGGAGATATATTGATCAATATCTCTAGTATACAAGGAGATATATCGATCAATATCTCTATTATACGAAGAGATTTAATGATCAATATCTCTAGTATACGAGGAGATATATTGATCAATATATCTAGTATACTATGAGATATATTGATTAATATCTCTATATAGTGTACTAGGAAATATTGAACTTAGTCTCTGGTATGCTAGGAGATATATTGATTAATATCTCTAGTATACTATGAGATATATTGATTAATATCTCTATAAAGTGTACACTAGGAGATATTGATCTTAATCTCTGGTATGCTAGGAGATATATCTCTTTAAGTAAACTTAAAGCTCCTTTGATGACTAAGACAGCAATATATTCATCTTGAATTATTATCAATATTTAGTTTTTTAATTATGCCTTTCGCAATATAAAATCACAAATATTTCTGAAAATTTAGCGGAAACATTAGAACTTCACCAAAAACAAATTATATTTTGCAGAATTAAAAACCAAGCAAGACAATTTTCTAAAATCCTGGATTTCTAGTAAGCGTTTGTTCTTGAGTTTGCTTCACAATAATCTATTTACTAAAAGGTACTCTGACAAAAGACCACTCTACTCAGTTAAATGAAACCCTCTCTGAATTGTGATCCGGACACAGAGGATCAATTATTAATAATCCGTTCTGCAGTATTATGTATATTCTACTGTAGCAGATATTTATCTCTGACACATCCCTCCCTTGCCTATCTATTCATCACAATTATCTATGAACATAAATTTAGAAGAATAATATATAAAAGGAAAGGAAAGGATAGTTATAAATTTATTGTTTACATTATATTTAATATAAACTGGTGGTGGATGGTTAGTATTTTTCGACGATGAACTAACAACTTTTAGAAATAAAAAGAGATTTATTTGTAATGTTAAAAAAATTTAAAATAGGCTCTATGGATTGTGAAAAAGATATAGGTTCTACGCAAAATGGGCATTTTTAAGCATCTTTTTAATTCGCGCCGATTTTTGAAATCCTTTATGTTTGATTGTATCTTTCAATCTCTTTAATGATTTTATTCTTTTCTTTGTAAAATCGTCTTTGCTTTCTTTGATTCTTTTGCAAGCATAGCATGTGATAGAATATAAACATTTGTTCTGCTGATAAAAATTTTCAATCTATATATAAATTCTGTTTAATATTCGAAATAAGATTGATATTTGAAAGCTTAGTAAAGTGTCTTTTATTTTCATACCATATTTTAGGGAAATTATTAATCTTCTCAATAGCTCTCTAATCAAAGGAATTATGATTGAAAACATTGCAATTTAATTTAGTTTGTCGTGACAGGGTTGCCCACAAAGAATCTATTCTAAAGGCCTGAAACTCTGACAGTACCGAGTCCGAATTTAATGAATTTAATTTCTCAAATACCAAAAACCGGTTTCAATTGAGCGCCGGCTTAAATCTTGAAAAATTCAAATTCGGCCTCTGTATAGATGATTTTAATGTTAAATTAAGTATTCCTCCTTGAATAATCTCTTTTATTAGCTTATTTAATGATTTGGCAAAAATAAAGCATAAAAACATAACTTTTTTGTCTTGTGGAAGACGATGCCTGGCCGCGTTAAACAAGTTCCACAAGATTCAAAAGAATGAGATAGAACAGATACGGGGCATAGTATTGAAAAAACATCTAAACATATGATATCGATATTGACTCTAGTTCTGAACCCTCTAGTAATAAGTTATAAGAAATATATATACTGGAAGTTATTCATGCGTTTTTATTAGAGTCTGACTCACGTCCTCTATAACTCCTTCTCCTCTCCGTCTCCTCTCCTTCTCCTCTCCTTCTGTTCTCCTTCTCCTCTCCTTCTCTTATATTCAAATTCTCCGAGGATAAGGTGTAAACCTGGTAAACTGATGAGAAGAGGATCCGAGGGTTGGGATTGATTGACAAGAATCTCAAATCTTTTCCCTCAAGACTAGTTTAGAAATGAATAACTAAACCCGGAGAGGAGTAAAGACAAAGAATAAAGATTTAAGAATATTATTTATTCAACGATTAGGGGGGCCACGAACATCAAGATTGAAAAAGAAGTCAAAAATACTCTTGCTCATTTTGAAAATTTAAGAATAGAATTCGAAATGTTTATTTTCCTTTCAGAGACTAATAACTGACTTCTTTTATACATTAATAAAATTAAAATCAAGAATGAAGAAGATTTAGTTGTTTTTCTACAGTGGCCGGCGATTATATCAATACAATGTTGACGACATTTTTATTCAAGTTTTGATTGTAAACAAGCGTTTTCAAATTACAAGTTTACGTGTAATTAAAGAAAAGCTTTTTAAATCGACTTTTTCTTTTTGTTTCCATCTTTAAGTGAATTCATAATGCTATAACACATTATCTTAAATCAAAATTTTAAACGAAAGTCGTCTTTATTGTGTCGATATAATGCCGATTAAAATCTCAAAATATCCCTAATTTTCTAATTCATTAAAAAAAACTATTTTCTTATTAAATCTTGATCAAGACTCAAGAGACGTCTTGTGAACCGGAGAAGACACTTAATAAATGGAAATTAAATCCACTTTTCCCTTTAAAGTACTTTTAAAAGTGATAATTTTTCATGTTTTTATTTTTAATAAAATCAATAAAATAAAGATTAAAAAATCATTATTCTCTACATCGCTTTCGCTCCGTTTACCATAATGTTCAAAAGTTGCGAATGAAAATAAACCTTGAGGGGACATTAAGTAAGACGACATTCATAATAATACAAAGATCAGAAGAAACATCGAGCTATGAGAGCTAAAATTGACATTGTAAGCAAATAAATGACTTTTGACATAGATTAATAACAATACAGATAGAACAATAGATGTCGTCTTTTCAAGGCTTGATATCGCTGATGCAGTATTCCAAAGGAGTTACGCGCATGCTCTCTCTGCCTTTTAATTCAAAGCGGCTTACCATGTGCAATGTGCAAGACAACTCAAAAAAGTGAAGGTCGGAATATCCTACCATCCTTCCCCGTACGGTACAATTAAACCCCATGCAGGAAGGATCAACCTAAATACCAACGTTCACCCCTGGAGAAAAAACTTCATACAGTTAAACCCTAAATAAGCCAAACGTCGAAAAAATTTATCAAATGTCGTCTTTACAATTTTTCAATGGGTTTTAAACTATTTTACGTAAATTTAGTATTTGCGAAAATAAATAAATAGCTATGAATATGCGGGAACAGTTTTAAAGAGCTCCAGATAATCATTTAATTAAAAAAACTAAATATCTGCAACATTCCACTATCAGAAAGTGAAGAATACGACATTTGATGAATTCTTTCGATGTATTCGTTATTAAGGATTTCACTGTAGTTTCTTGTTTTAAAAGTTTTAAGAAATAAATCCTAAAGAATTTGTCCACATCGCCGGTTTGTCCCTTTAATGAACATATTTTTTTCAAATAAATTAATATTTCGGTAGATAAACATATATGAAGGGTTACCTACAAAGGATGAGACTGTAAAGACGACTTGAATCTCGAATATGACAAATATTCAATGTTGCTTTAAATACATTTTTTAACGGGTTGTTTAAAGATTTTTCTGAAAAGGAATCCTGAAAATCATGAAACAGACATTATAAATTCCGTGCAGTCGTCTCTGAAGTCTCATCTTTCGAAGGTAACCCTGTATCTAACCTATAGATGTAAATAGCCCCAAAATCAAAATTTGGGTTATATGTCATTATTTCCGTGCTTCTGTTACGTACAGGGTGTCACACGAAACATGACAGTATGCAGGACGAGTTGAATGTCGTCTTGATTTTTGATATAATTTGCTGCGTTTATTTGTCAACCTAATTTTAGAAGTAAATTTCTAGAGATAATAATCGCAAAATTTCCCTTGTCCTGCCATTTCCAAAATGTGGTCTGCCTTTTTTGTGCTTTCAATATTGACCGAGATATGAAGAATTTCGTTCAGATTTCGACAATTTTGCTTTTATTTAACAAAATTGAAATCTGAACCAAACTCTTTATATCTCAGGTAATATTGAAAGCACAAAAAACGCAGACCATTTTTTGGAAATGCCAGGGCTAGGAGAATTATGTGATAATTGTTTCAAGAATCATACATGTTAAAGTAGATAGAAGACTAAATGTCACTAATAAATTCAAATACCAAAGACGACTTTCAAGTCGTCTTGCTATTGTCATGTTTCGTGGGACACCCTGTATCTAAGAGGGTATTATTGAACCGACTTGCGTTCACTCATGTAAAAGTAATAAAATTCAAACAACGCGGTTTGCTAATACAGAGTGTCCCACAAAACAAGGACCAGATATATCGTTGAACTCACATATAGTCACTTTGGGGTTAAAACACAGGTCAGCTTACTGTTATTAAATCGGGCCAAAAAAAATAAAATACAGATTAGCTTACTGTTATTATAACGGACCACAAAGATTTATATACAGGTCAGCTTAATGTTATTAAAACGGACCACAAAGATTTATATACAGGTCAGCTTAATGTTATTAAAACGGACCACAAAGATTAAAATACGGGTCAGCTTAATGTTATTAAAACGGACCACAAAGATTAAAATACAGGTCAGCTCACTGTTATTAAAACGGACCACAAAGATTAAAATGCAGGTCAGCTTAATGTTATTAAAACGGACCACAAAGATTAAAATACAGGTCAGCTTAATGTTATTAAAACGGACCACAAAGATTAAAACACAGGTCAGCTTACATCTTATTAAAACGGACCACAAAGATTAAAACACAGGTCAGCTCACTGTTATTAAAACGGACCACAAAGATTAAAGCACAGGTCAGCTTAATGTTATTAAAACGGACCACAAAGAATAAAATAAAGGTCAGCTCACTGTAATTGAAACGGACCACAAAGATTAAAATAAAGGTCAGCTTACTGTTATTAAAACGGACAACAAAGATTAAAAAAAAGGTCAGCTTACTGTTATTAAAACGGACCACAAAGATTAAAATACAGGTCAGCTTACTTTTATTAAAACGGACCACAAAGATTAAAGCACAGATCAGCTTATTGTTATTAAAACGGACCACAAAGATTAAAACACAGGTCAGCTCACTGTTATAAAAAAGGACCACAAAGATTAAAACACAGGTCATCTTACTGTTATTAAAACGGACCACAAAGATTAAAATACTGGTCAGCTTACTGTTATTAAAACGGACCACAAAGATTAAAGCACAGGTCAGCTTAATGTTATTAAAACGGACCACAAAGATTAAAATACAGGTCAGCTTACTGTTATTAAAACAGACCACAAAGATTAAAACACAGGTCAGCTCACTGGTATTAAAGAGACATGAAATCTAAAAAATTAGGTTGATCCTAGTCAGTTCTTGAGATTGTTTCTATCATGAAGATTCAAAACAAACTTTATAAAATCATTATCTAGCTATTCAACCATGAGAAAAATATATGAATTAGTTTGCGAGTCACATTGAAAATGATTATTTTAAGACAGAAAAGAGGGATAACTCATTCAGTGGAGCAGTGTATCTAAGGCGAAGGTTTAAAGTGTACAATTATAAACTGAACATGTCCCTTTATTAATAGTAGGTCACTTAAAATTACGTTAATGCTGGTCTTCTTTCAATTGTCGTATTCAGTGGGACACACTGTAGTATGGTAAAGAAGGGGGGTCTGGTGGTAGAATTGGCAGGGATGAGATGAAGCTTGAAGATGCGCTGAGTATATTTGACCCGTCTGCTTGTATTCTAGTTTAGTTGTGTGTTGAGGATTATACCGTTCAGATCTCCTGCGAGCTTGACGATAGTCATGGCGCTCTCTTTCTATCTTACTCTCTCACTCTCCTTGGCAATAGGTGAAAAAAGGGCAAATTAAATTCATAACATTACTCAGTTACTGAAAAGATCTCATTTTCCTATAAAAAGATAAATTTTCAAAGAGTAATACGGTAGTAAGCGATTATATTAATATAATGAAGACGACATTTTAAGTGAAGTTTTAATTACTAAAAGCTTTTTTCGAATTACAAGTTTACAAGTAAATAAAGCAAAGCTTTTTTATTTACAGTTTCTCTTTGTTTTCATGTTTTTGTGTATCCATGGAATCCATGCTGTTAAAAAGCTTGATATAAATCAAAATTGAAATCGAAAGCAGTCTTCATTATATTGAAATAATCGCCTACCACCGTACACAAAGAAAAACTAAAAAAGAGGCGGGATATAAAAAATATTGAAATATGAAAAAGAATTATATGTATATCCAATATTAAAGAACTAAAAAGTAAGGATGGAATGAATTAAAGTAAAAGGATAAATATGCTAAAAAAAATTAAAGAGCTAGGATGGATAGGATTAAGATCTAAAGAGAAGGGATGGATAGGATAGAGAATTAAAGAGCTAGGATAGATGGGATAACGAATTAAAGAGAAAGGATGGATAGAATAAAGAATTAAAGATAAAGGATGGAAAGAATAAAGAATTAAAGAGAAAGGATGGGTTGGACAAAGAATTAAAGAGAAAGGGTGGATAGGATAACAAATTAAAGAGAAAGGATGGATAGGATAAAGAATTTAAAAGAAAGGGTGGATAGGATAAAGAATTAAAGAGAAAGGATACATAGGATAAAGAATTTAAAAGAAAGGATGAATAGGATAAAGAATTAAAGAGAAAAGATAGATAGGATAAAGAATTAAAGAGAAAGGATGGATAAGATAAAGAATTAAAGAGAAAGGATAGATAGGATAAAGAATTAAAGAGCTAGTATGGATAAGATAAAAAAATAAAGAACCAGGATGGATAGGATAAAGAATTTAAGAGAATGGATGGATAGGATAAAGAGTTACAGAGAAAGGATGAATAGGGTAAAGAATAAAAGAGAAAGGATGGAAAGGATAAAGAATGAATAGGGTAAAATATTTAAGAGAAAGTGTGGATAGGATAACGAATTAAAAAGAAAGTATGGATAGGATAAAGAATTAAAGAGGAAGGATCATAGATAAATAAATAAACATAGATAGCTTATGTACGCAAAATCACCAAGAATTGTACAGTCCGCGAACTCATACTTCTAGGGGTCAAAGTGTACTTCAATGATAAGCGGGGTGGTTTGGTGTTTTAATGGATTTCAGAATAGAGTGTAAAATAACTCCGGGAATGGAACTATTTGAACAACAATATTTCACTGAGCAATATATCATATTGACGAGAACTGAAGAAGGACATGAGAAGGACTAAACTAACTTAAATTTCTCTCTACAGAACTCATGTACACCACAAGTACTCAATGACATAAGAACAGCCAATGTTCACAACCGACCTAAGGAATCAGAATTCTTTTAAATCAAAACAAATAAAATGAAATAATTAATTTTTGGAAGAATTAGTTAATTGATGAATGGAAAAATTGATGAATTGATTAATGGAAGAATTGATCAATTGATTATTGGAAGAATTGATGAGTTGATAGGTGGAAGAATTGATGTATTTATTAATGGAAGAATTGATGAATTGATTAATGGAAGAAATGATGAATTAATTTTTGGAAGAATTAATAAATTAATAAATGGAAAACTTGATGAAATAATTAATGGAAGAATTGATGAATTGATTATTGGAAAAATTGAAGATTTGATTAATGGAAGAATTAATGAATTGATTTATGGAAGAATTGATGAATTGATTTATGGAAGAATTGATGAATTGATTAATAGAAGAGTTGATGAATTGATTAACGGAAGAATTAATGAATTCATTAATTGGAAGAATTAATGGAAAAAATGATGAATTGCTTAATTGAAAAATTGATTAATGGAAGAATTGATGAATTGATTAATGGAAGAATTGATGAATTGATTAATTGAAGAATTGATGAATTCATTAATGGAAGAATTGATGAATTGATTAATTGAAAGAATAAATGAATTGATTTATGGAAGAATTGATGAATTGATTAATGGAAGAATTGATGAATTGATTAATGGAAGAATTGATGAATTCATTAATTGAAGAATTTATTGAATTGATTAATGGAAGAATAGATTAAAGGAAGAATTGATAGGATGATTAATGGAAGAGTTGATGAATTGATTAATTGAAGAATTGATGAATTGATTAATGCCGAATATAATATATTTTCACGAAATCAGAAATGTCAGAAAGAAAGAAATTAATGGGTTTGGTTTTGTTGCCGTGAGTCTCCATGCTTGAATGCCGAGAATAATTTCAGATTTAAATTATTATTTTTAAACTTTAAATTGACTTTTAATAACACCCTGTCAAGATGTCACCTCTGTCACCTAGCAATAATCAAATATATATAATCATAAAACTTTTTAAAAAGTTAGGAAAGTATTGCAATCAGGGGAGTTCTTGAGATCTTGAATTGCAATCACTGTAATACAGTGTACACTGTACAGAGTCTAAAACTAAAGAATGCGCGAATTTTAAGTTCGAGGTTAAAAGTTCTGTAAAATAATGAATAGCGACTTAAATATTAAACTTTCTCAATTTTAAATTTGAATTTCCCGGGAAAAATCTGAACCAATCAGAGAAAAGGATTTATGGAGAATATTACATAACCATCGCTAATCAGCTGTTCTTACGTAACCGAAAACAAAACATACAACCGTTTTTTGGGTTTACACCCAAAAATTAATTTATCTAAAACGTGAAATTTCTTTAACAAGGTTTTCACTTTTAAATATATCGTAAAGTTGAATGCCGCTTCTCAGCTGCAGCTGAATGAAGATTGAATAAAAGACAAATATGGAAAATGCAGGATTTCAAGATAATTTAAACATCTGTTTAAATTTTAACTCGTCGATTTCGGCGAGTTAAATATTTAACCACAAGGTTAAATATTTAACCTCACGGTTAAAGTTCAGGTTTAAATTAAGTCAAAAGTGGCATTTAACCATGAACTTAAAATTTAAGTCAAAACTTTTCGTTCTTTAGTTTTAGACTCAGTTCATTTAAATCGGAGTAAAAAATTAAATTGGGATTAAAAACGAATGCTCAAATCAAATTTTTTATACTTTGACTTAATATAAGACACCCATGTTGTAATTTACGAATATGGGATTTTAAAAGTAATCCATGATTTGTTTGTCCTTGATATACGATAGCTTGGCAAATGCAATGCTGTGCAGAATTTTATTAAGTGCTTAACTTTTAATGCCGAATGCAAGATCAATATTTTCTAAGCTCTGGTTGTATTATCTAAATGTAGTAAGCCCAGAGCTAGGATTAGTCTAGTAATAGGTTTTGATACGTATACAGGGAGTTCCAAAAAATGGTAAATGCAAAATAAGTTGTTTTATCTTGCTGGTAGTTATTCATAAACCTAAATATTTTCATGTCGTTTTCAAAGTCTGATCCATTGTGGGTAACCCATCAAATCTTGATTCCCTTAAGTAACACAAACTTGGCCTTTTTATCAATTAAAGACAGTTAAGTCAAAAGTTGAAATTCTGTGTTTTAGGTACACACTGTATGCTATACGATTATATAGGCCTATTTTGTTCTCGTCAACATCGAGATTAGATATTAATAACCAGGTCTAGAAATGGGGGGGGGGATCTTTGTTCGAAATAAGGCAGGTTTTTGAAACGCTAGAGTCCGCACCTTTTTGTAATCATGGACTTATTTTGCGACGAACAAAATTTAATTTGATATTTTTAGATTTTAAACTTGGTCGTCTTTAGAACTGCAAATATCTTTTTGTTATCTGGAATTAAACATCTGTGACTGTAGGAAAGAGAACAAATAAAAAAGTCGATAAATATCTATAAAAATAAAGGTTGATTTATTGTAATCAAACTAAATTCGGTACGTACGTCCGAACTGATTTACATTTTTGGACATACATCTTATCAATTTTGCAAAAAAGCTTATAGTTAATATAATTAGTGAAACATTGTGAAATTATATAAACTGTAGATTTCATTGTTTTTTTAAGTGGATAAAAATACGAAGTTTACAGTGTTCCAAAAATACATGTTAAAAAAAGCTTAGTTTTTTCATTACCATAACCCTTCCTAGTAACTCTTTTAAAAGAAATAATCTGTAAGGGACTGTATAGGAAAAAATGAAAGGGGGTACAGGCTGAAATCTGAGAATCTCAGGAGTTGATTGAGACATATAAGAGTTCTATCTGATGTTCGAGAAATTGATATGAAACTGTGTCAAAATTATACTAAAACGTATATATATATATATATATGTAAGATTTTGTATAAGATTTGTAGTATTAAACAGATCATATTCAGCAAATACGCAACCAATCTGAAAACGATGATATCCCAGAGGAGCCTGAGAAACTCAAGTTTGCTCCTATTATTATTTGAATTCAATAATTTTTCATTTTTAATAGATATAATTGATAATATTATGTCACCAGAACTCCGACTAATGGCAGTGCAGTATTATTGTCACCACGTGTCTCCGTCTGTATCACATGACCAGTATACTGCATATAACATATATGCCAATTTCTCGAGACAGGAACATCAGATAGATGTCTTATAGGTATCGTTCAACTCCTGAGATTCTCAGGTTTCAGCCAATACCCTTTCATTTTTCCTTTACAGTCCCTTTAAATATATCTCAACTTGAAATGTTTAATGATTTTTTAAAGTCAGAAGTACAGTAATTGACAGTAATTTGGGGGTAAAAATGTAAAAATATTTTTTTTAAATTATATTTTATTAGTTGTGAGTACTCCTGCTCGTCAAGGAAAGAAACAAGCTGCTAGCTCTGGTCCAGTCACGTGTCCTGGATATCCCGGATACTGCTCTGAGTCCTATCCCGGAGACACCTGCTATGTCGTCTGTGCCAGGGGTAGAAATAATGTCCCAACCTGCCAGGTACATAAATATATGAATATATAGGTATATAAATGTATAGATATATAAACGCATAAATATATAAATGCATAAATATATGAATACAAATAAAGAAATTTATGAATAAAAAATATGCAAATATATAAATATTTAAATGCATTATATAAATGTATAAATGCATAAATATATGAGTATATAGATATGTTTTTGTTAAATATATAGATACATAAATATACAAATATATAAATATATAAATACATAAAAACATAAACTTAAAAATCAAACATGAATAAATCTTTATTCTATTTCAAAACACAAATTTCTTTTTTTGAAATGTCATTTGAAATGTTTCAAAGTATATATCAAACCCTAGAATATTGTGGAAATGGAAGAAGACATTTTAATATTCTTGCGACAAAGCAAAAAGCTTCCAAACCAACTTATTAATCGAAATGAGACTGTGTACAGTGTACAATTCCTGTTTGTTATGTTTATCCTACTACAGGGTGTTCCACGAAACATGACAATTGTTGAATAGTTTTGTCTTTTTCCATATACTATATTTTGCATGTCATTTCGTTAAAAAACATTTTTTTCTCAAATATATTTTACTTTGAAATCAATTTTACAATAATAAAATTGGAATACAATATACTTTATATACTTTATCATTCTCCTTAATATCGACAACTCTATTAATTATGGAAGAAGACATTTTAAACTATTCATCTTCTATCATCTTTTGTGGGACACCCTGTATTTAAACTCATATTTAGAAAGAAACAGACGTTTTTCTATTCCACAATTGTACAGGGTTTTATTTGAGTTTAATAATTACATATTTCCCATTCCTATTGAAATGTTGCATCAAAAAGATATTTTCCTTTATTGATCGTTAATTGTGATAACGTAAAAAATATACGTTAAAGCCAGAAAACAGTTTTTTTTTCAATCCAAAATAAATTTTCGATAATAAGAGTCAATTTTTATTTTCTCAACCTGTTCCTAACAACCTATTGGTTTACTTTAGAATTTTAGTTACATTTTTTCATCGTTAAAAAATCGATTCTCAAGACGTCGCCTGATGATTTTGAACGTCAACTTTGCGATTATACATTATTAAAACTTGAATCCTAAATTTTTTTCTACATTACTACATTCTCAGTTCAACTACTATACATTGCCGGTCACTCCCTTTAAACGGGTTGAATAATTAGCTTTTGTTGATAAATTTTTATAAACCCCCCCTCCCCGCAGCTGAGATTCTTATTAGAGATATCAAAAGTAACAATTTATCATATTTTACACCTTTGTTTAACATTATCAATTTTCCTTGTTCCACGAGTACTAAACTCAAAGCGGACTCATTGTTCCGTGACAGTTGTGCTTTAAATCAATTTTTATTTTTTATTGTTTATAATATTAATTTGTAAACTGTATACAGTGTTAACAACAAAAGATGAGACGTTAATGAGACCAAAAACTTAAAAAATATGCCCGTGTAATGTTTGGTTCTGGTTGCCTTTAGATTTTAATGGTTTACAAATGATTTAGCAAAAAAAAAGCTAATTTTTTACATGAAATTAACCAAATTAAAGAAAAAACTGAATAGATTATTTGTGAAAACCCTGTATAGTGTATATATGTATTTGTAATATACATATATTAGATTGGGTGCGGCGCCAAAACAATTTCAAAAACATTCAGCTGAAAAATAGAACAAAAAAAGCATTATAATTTAACACTACATTACATACTCATTGATTGGTTTGCTAAAAAATGCTCTTATTATGCCATTTTTTAAGGTTCAAAAATAGAGCCACACATATGTAAACAGAGGCCGAATTTAAAGACTTTGAGCCGTGGCTTAAATTTGGGACGCGGCTCAAATATCGTTGGTCCCACTTTAAATTGTATTAAATGTTTCAAGAATTAAGCCGGCGCACAATTAAAACCGGTTTTTTTGGCGGATCTGAGACGCGGCTCAAATTCATTAAGTTCGGACTCAGTACTCACGAAAATGAATCTTTGTAAGATAAGTACTTGTTCCGGAACACGATGGTTTTATATTAATCTGTGCGTTCCTTCTTGTGAGCAACGTGGTTCAAAACTAACCTAAATATTTGCTGCATTGTATCCTAAAAACCATTGTTATTAACCATATCATCAAGGGTTAAAGTTTATGGATAAAAATTTATTCCTAAATTTTATTATTTATGGTTTTCAGATTAAAGAAGGTCTAACCGAAATTATATTATTTAATTGCTCTTTAAATTCATTTGGTTTCTGTGATTTCATTGGTTTGCATAGCTATTAAATATAGGGTTACAAATATTACACATTCATTCAGTCCTTACAATTACAGTTCATTACACAAAACATTATTTAATTATTTGATTAAAAATTGGTCGATTCTACATAAGTTAAGATAGAAAAAAAATTTAAAATTGCAAAAGAAGATTGTAAAGAAACAATCATTTGATGGTGAGTAATAGTACAGGGTGTCCCACGAAACATGACAGTTTGTAAATAGTTTAGAATGTCTTCTACCAGAATTTTTTAAGTTGTTCAATAGGAAAGACAATAATAAAAATATTATATTGGAGTTATACAATGGTAAAATTAATTTCAAAGTAAAATATATTTGAGCAAAAGATTTTTTTTTACAAAATAAACTGTTAAAAGCCTTTTAATATCTAATGCAGTATTTTGGCAACCCTGTATGATGTAGATTTGTCAACCCTGTAATACATAGAGTATATAGTTTAAATATTTAAATATATTTTCTTGAATTAAGACTGATGGTACCTGGACTGATGTACCCCGATGTATTGAACATGAGCCTGGTAAAGAGGAGCAGATCCCTGGTATATGCCCAGGAATACCTGGATACTGTTCCCTAGATAATCCAGGAGGACTCTGCACATTCGAGTGTCCCATCGGACCCAAGATCCGGTCAACCTGTACTCCAGACGGAACCTGGGAACCATATCCAACATGTCAAGGAGATCCTAGAGAAACCCAGGACGGATGTAATCCTTGTCCAGGACCTCTTGGAGCTCCCAGAAACCGAACCATGGGCCCAGGATCGGGGGCTCAAGTCCAGAACAACAATATTCCTAGTCCTGTTGCTAAAACTAACAACAGAAGCAGTCCAAAAAATAACAGTAACAATCGCAATAGCAACAATAATAATAATGGAGGAAATAGGAATGGAAATCTCAACCAAGGATCAGGATCAGGATCAGGTTCTAGAACTCAAAACAAGAATTCAGGCGCAGCTCCTGCTACAAGAAGAACTGGAGGATCTCAGAGCAACTCCTTGTCCTGTCCCGGAGATGTCCTGCAGGCCTGTATTGATGTTTGTCCTGGATTCTCTGCCCGTGTATTCGGTGCCTGTGTATCCGGGTGTGCTAAGAGATGCCCGGAGAAAAAATAAATGCAAACCTACTTCCTGATAAATAATAAGCAATAAAAATATATCAAACTTAACAAAATTTAGTACTTACGGTTTAATGCTCCAGTATACACAAACATAAATAGTTTTGCGGAAACTTAAATGGACAATCAGCATAATTTGAATAGACTCAAGGATGGCCAGGCCTGATTCACAACGGTTCCTTTAAACCCTTTATCTGATTGATAATATGGAAGATAAAGTGTTTAATTCTGTTAATTTCTCCATTTTTCTGAAGCTAGCGTGTTACTTTTGTAGAGAAACCACGATAAAACTATCAGTTATCAACAACAAAAACATGGATATCTAGTTCTATCTTGATCAAACAAAGCTTGAAGGGAACCGTTAAGAATCGGACATGCCACTTTTACTTGAGGGTCCCTTAAAATTACGTTTACACTCCCTTTAATGTGATGCCATTAATTTTTTTAGTCCGCAAGCTGGCAGAAACCAGAAACGAAAATTTTTATATTTTTTTTGACGTAGTGTCATAAGAATTTTACTAAAGATATAATACTTATTTATTGTTTGTCATGATTAGAAACATATATGGCCTCATAAAGTGGTATATAAGATTCATACTAAAACTTTAAACATTTCTTACGCAGAAAGGAAGATATTTGGAGAAATATTTCTGGAGTAAATTTAGTTTGTTTTGTTTTAATCTTTGAATTAAACAATATCTTTTTTTTTTAATGTTAAGATTTAAATAAATAATAATAATTTTCTAAATTTAATATAACTAAGGTATCGCTTAAATCAAAGATTATTAAAGATTAAATGAAATTCAATTAAAATTTTTTTCTCTAAATATTTTCCTTTTCATGTAAAAAATGTTTATAGTTTTATTTACAACTTTATTAGTCATAATTAGACACTATTTATAATAATTGATAAAAACTTTTCATCTTTGAGAAACCTCTCATGCCACTATGTCGAAAATAAAAAAAACCCTTTAATTAAAACATAAAACACAAGTTTAAAAAACCCTCCTTTATTACACAGGCACATTTTGATGTATTACTGCATAGCGGAAATTCGGTCTGCCTAGCAAATTTGGGAGGATCGTGACTGCTCGCGGAGGCTCATGGCGTCCCGGGGTTCCACCCTCACATGACACACGTATAGCGTTCAAAATTGCAAGGAAAATGTTGCACAAGAATTGTTCCTTCGCCAACATTTTTCCTTGTGCTGATCCAAACTAGATCAGAGCCAGGCCGGGTTGAGAAGAGCAAGGCACTCCTATATTTCTGTATCTCACATCACGTGTCTAGAATTAAACTCACAAGGGGCCAAGGTTGTATAATAAGGTTGGGTTCTCTCAATGCGCTCCTATTAACGGAAAATGTTGTTTTTTAAGGTAGATAGATAAACACCTCATTTGACGTCACTGATTATGAAGGCGAGAGCGGCGACATGTTAGGTTTTCTCTATTTATCTTTAGAGATAACATTTTCCGTACATTGGAGCGCATCGAGGGTAGCCTACCTAATTATACAACCTTACAAGGGGCAGAGTTTAAACTTGTTAAACTGCAGGGGTCAGATTTTAAATGAACAATCAAATTTTAAACGTTAACACTGATGCACGGCAACAACACATAGGATTTTTGATTTGAATGTGAATATAGTACAAAATAGAGGTGAACAATTGAAGATATAAAAAGAAGATTTAAAGATCAAGAGACAAAAAGAGAATTGGACAAAAAACGTAATTAGCAGAATAGAAAAAAAGATAAAGAAGAATGAAAACAGATATAATTAAAACATAAAGTAATCACTAATGCACAGCATCTAATGCATGGGATTTTAAATTAATCCTAAATTTTGCCTCTAGGAAGAGATTTGAAAGAGAATACAAAATATACACGGGAAAACTATATAAAAGAAAATTAACTTAAAGAACAAGAGAAAAAATAGTATTGAAGAAAAAGCACAAAAAACATAAGATAAAAAAGAGGAAAGTTCAATGAACAGTAAATACAGCAATTGTGCAATGTGCACAAACACATTGGACTTGCTTCATTATTTGCTTTATAACGTCAAGTACACATTTTAAATTGCTTCATAACTATTTATAGCATTGTTATTTTGGTTCGCAATGTTTAAAGTTTTTCGACAGAAATATTGTCTTTATGGAGAACCTTAGAGAAAATTTAAGTCCAAAAACTTTATAGCACGTCGTGCCAAAATAATAGTGTTATAGGTAATTTTATGAAACGTTTGTGTACTTGTCTTATTTTAATGGTCATTCCTAAATCTAATAAGCTTTGAAAAACAAAGCAGAAATCAAGATTTGATTTTAATTTTATTTTCATTCCAACTGAAAAAAAAATATTCTGTAAATATCCTAAAGGAATTGAGTCTTTGCCACAAACTCTGATTTTCTAATCCCTATATCTTTGGATTACAACGTCGTACTCGTAACCCTTTGACATTTCAAACTATGACTTTTGTTAGATCAAATAATATAAGTTTGAAATATCAAAGGTTTACGACATTGGATTCCAAAAATATTGGGATTAGAAAATCAGAGTTTGTGGCAAAGACTCAATTCCTTTTTTTGGAGAAAATCCGGGAACCGATCAAAACGTTATAGCATTCGTGCTATAATGTTCAGCTAATTTAACTTTATAGCAAGATGCTTACGTTATGTTCATTATGAAAGTCACGATGAAGTGAGTAAGGATGAAAAATTACACTTAAGTTTCATAAATGTTTCATTCCTACTCCATAACTTTATAGGTGCCACTTTAAAGAAGAGAGCCGAAAGAAGAACATTCCATATGCAAATGTTACATTACAGGTCACACACTATTCCAGGCTAGGTTAAGTTAAATGGGCTGTAATCATAATTTTAAGTGGACCTCTATCCAAAGATGGCAATGCCCGATTCACAACGGTACCATTTAATCCGCTATAATGTTAATGTTGTTATTTTCAAATTTATACTAGCTAAAGACAAATCTTTTAAGGGTACCGTTGTGAATCAGGCATCGCCATCTTTATAAGGAAGATTTCTTGAAATTATGCTCTTTAAGCCCCTTTAAAGTAGACATATAGTACAACCAGAAAACTCAGGAATAGGAAGAAGACTTTAATGAAATACCTTTTAGTGTATTTTATGTTGTTCCAAAATCATAACTTTAGTCTAAAGTCGTCTTCCTATTTCAGAGTTTTCTGGTTACCACTGTATCAATGAGGTTGAGCAGGTAAGAAAGGACAGGGCGGGCTGCATTACTCCTCTACCAATGTATACCCATAGTCTTAAGGCATTTCAAAAATGTGTGTGCCTTTTATTAGCTTTTAATATACTTTAGATATGAGTATTTTTTTTTGATTTTGGTTTTATTTAATAAAAAATCTCACAGAAATTCTTAATTTCTCCGTCAATATTGACAGCACTAAAAAGACAGAACACATTTTGGAAATGCCAGGATTAGGCGAATACGACTATATGTCACAAATAAATTCATAGTTCAAAGACGACTTTCATGTCGTTTTGCTACCGTCATGTTTCGTGGGACACACTTTATCTAAGAAATTATTTCTTTATAATATACTCGACAGAAAATATTTCAGGAAGAACTGTGTCCGATCATTTCTTTTATTTTCAACAATTTGTATAATTGTAGGAAATATTACTGGCATTTTTATTATTATTTATATATCATGTAATTTGCTGCCAGCACGTATTATTTATGTTTCTCTGTTTAAAAAATAGCTCACAACCTTACAGAGTCTGAAATTGTAATTTGAAGTAACCCTTCATTTACAGAGTCTCTAGTCCGATTTACACTGGTACCCTTTAAACTTTTATCCGAGACAAACGGATGGAGATATCCCTGTTTATTCTATTTAAAATTGATAATTTTCAATTATGGTTCTCTTCTAAAAGGGACTTAATTACCCTATTAAAGCCCCCCACCCCTGCCAACCAGCCTTTCTCATAGAATATCAACAAATTATATACAATTCCCATTCGAAATACAGGGTTACCCACAAAGGATGAGACTTGGAAACTCTTTAAAATTGTCTTTAAATAGCTTATTTAATGATTTGGCAGAGAAAGAACCGAGTTTACAATTGCTTAAATGTGGAAATTGTATATATTTCAGTCGTAGAAAATAGTCATGCTTTGAGAGTAACCCTGTAGATGAAAATTATCGACAGAATTTAATATATAGCGAGTAGAAAAAAGAAGCAATAATTCTAAAATAGAAATATATTATTATAACAAAACAGTTTTTACAAGGTTAAAGAGATAAGCTCTCAATCCTGGTTTAGTACTCAGAGTATACAGTGAGCAGATTTCAGGTTTCAATTCTGCTCTGGGTCCTTCTTAAAGCTTGCTCTTTGGTGAACCTGAACAGTAATTTTGTTTTTGTTTTAATACTTTTTTCCTCATAATTTACACATTGTAAGATAGATTTGTCCCTGCACAGAAGATGCATTTTCTGGTATTTAACCAAACCCTGAAAATGCATTTCTAACAAACATTTTATATTTTCTCACACTGATTAAATATTTAGGAGAGATATTCATCTTAACTACAGGTTTCCAGTTTACCAGACATTAGGCATTAATAAATATATTTAATTATGGAATTCAAGAATGAATTGCAAATTGGGAAGATACCATGATGAACGATGATACAGGATACATGACATGAATCATTGATGAATTTGAGCAATTAGGCAATTCAAGAACGAATTTAGAAGATACGATGATATACGAAGATCTAAGATTCAAGTTAAAACTTCGCGAAATCAAGATACATAAATAAATAAATAAAATATAAATGAATAAATAAAAGACCAACTATTATTCCGTGGAAAACAAAGCCGAGACCCCTTCAAAAATAACCGCCAAAGGACGGAATACAAAGATACAATGATACAGATACAAGAATACTGATACAAGGATACAGATACCAGGATATAGCTACGAGAATACCGATAAAAGAATACAGATACAAGGATACAGATACCAGGATATAGCTACGAGAATAGCGATAAAAGAAAACAGATACAAAAATACAGATACAATGGTACAGATATAGAAACAAGAATACAAAGATAGAAAAATTTAAAATAGTTGCAAAGATACACGTGATCTGTGAGGAACTAAACTGCATGATAATATATATATATGAGTAGAGATGACACTGTAAATCTATTCTACAGTTCAATACATTCAGATATATTTCAAGGTTAATCATTGTACTACAGTTGTAACCAGAAAACTCTGGAATAAAAAGACGACCTTTAGACTATTTTTTTTTACTTTAAATAGTCCAAGAGCATTGAACACCGCAATTTTTAAGTGTAAAAGATCCATTTTACTTAAATAATGATTTACTAAGAGTCAAGTAAAACTATTTGCTTTGTAACAACATAAAATACATTGATCTAAAGTCGTCTTTTTATTTCAGAGTAGTAGAATTAAAATGTACTAAGCACAGTATAGTTTACATATGATGTGTACTTATATGTATTGGATAAAAAATTGTTGATACGACGAGTACTGAGTACAGTGTAAATATGATGTTTATTATAAATAGTAAGTACATTGTAGATATTATGTGTATTATATACAGTAAGTACAGCGTAGATATGATGTGTATTATATACAGTAAGTACATTGTAGATATGATGTGTATTATATACAGTAAATACAGTGTAAATATGATGTTTAGTATAAATAGTAAGTACATTGTAGATATTATGTGTATTATATACAGTAAGTACAGTGTAGATATGATAATATATACGAATGTCTTGTTTTATTATATAGTCGTTTTCATTGTATGGATATAATTGCCGACCACTTTGTAAAAGTGAAAACAAATATTTATCATAATAAGAAGATAAGATAAAGCAAATATTACAGACAATAAAAAAAATTATTTACAAGACGAGAAAAAAAGTTTAAAAAAAAATAAATGATAATAATAGAAAATTCCCGTAAGTTCTTGAATTATTGATCAGTGTACCAAAGAATCAATTAATAAAATATTTTCCATCGAGGAAGGTATGCATTGGAAAACAGGAGTAAGATAAAATAAACATAGAGCCCCATAATACTGTGGAATAGGAAGACGACTTTTAAACAATTTCATTTTGTATTTGATGTTATTACAAAGCAAGTTTTATCAGTAAATGAAAAATATTGTTCTTTGTACACTGCATAATTGCTGGTTTTTATATTCATAGGACTATTTAAAATCAGAACTTGAGCTGAAGTCGTCTTCCTTTTCTAGAGTATTATTTAAAATCAGAACTTGAGTTTAGGTCGTCTTCCTTTTCTAGAGTTGTATTGTAGCAGGAAAGTGATGTGTTGATCTTTCCTGCGATCAAAAAGGGTTTTTTTTTTCTCTCTCCTTCACCCCTTCCCCTCCTCTTCTATCCCTTGTACAGATCTAACGGATTTATTCGTGTTTGTATGTGAATCCTATAAATAACCCAAGCCACGCTGATAACCCAAGCCACGCCAATTGTTCCGTTATTCCAGAGGCCCGGGCGCTGGTGGGATGGCCGGCCAGCTCCCGGGGAACTAGGGTTAAGCTCTAGGCTAGGGTGGAGTGAAATTTGGGGAAAAATGGCAGTTGAAGACCAGCTCCCTGAATAATAGGTTCCCCTGGAGATCTCCCTCACTCTGGATAATCTTTATTCATGTTTATTGATTCGTATTATTCGTGTTTGTGTAAATAATAATAATAAATTGTAAAACCGACTCGCTGAATATTTGATAATATGAGTTGTTGCCTTGAATTTTTCATATACTAGAGTATTTAAAATCAGAACTTGAGCTCAAGTCGTCTTCCTTTTCTAGAGTTGTATTGGTCCCACTATAAGTCAGACTATTTCGCAAAATTTGACTCTGTCATAATTAGGAAGACGATATTTAGAAACAGATTTTACTCACGAGGTTGGATTGAAGTGGAGAAGGATCTCTTCTGCATCTTTCCCATCAACTTCTCCAGGGACATCGCCTTCCCCATATTCCCGGCGATCTTCAGCTTGCCGGTCATAAAGGCGGTGGTTGGCTTCAACTTCCCGCTGAACATTTTGCCAAAATCAGCTGATTTAAGGGTGAAGGTAACATCAGCTGCACTGGCAGGTTGACCCTTACCGTAGCTGCCGGCACCATTCTTCAGGTCAATATACCATTCAGAGTTATCATCTACAATATCATAATTATGTTTGCTGGCGTGGTAAATAGTATTTTTGTAATATAAAAAATACTGTTTTGAATTTTGAGATGGCATCATAAAATTTCAAACTGACTTGATGATATAAAATATTTGCTATTTTTATTAGGTATAGAAGAAGACATTTCGAAAAATGCTATTTTTACTATTATATGACTCCTATATAATATTTTTATTATTGTCTTTCCTATTAAACAACTTAAAAAATTCTGGAAGAAGACATTCTAAACTATTTCCCAACTGTCATGTTTCGTGGGACACCCTGTATAACCAGAGCTGGGAACTTTAGAATGGGGGATATCGGGATTAATGCTTAATCCACTCTTTTTCTTAATCTCCAGATTAAATAATGCTTGTTCTCCTCTCATTTTTAATCTCCAGATTAATTATCCGATCAGGATTAAGGATATCCCATTCAAAGTTTTCAGCTCAGAACATTTCTCTTTTATTCAAAGGCTCTCCGATTTTAACAAGAAATAAGAAACTGCTATGAAAAATCTTGAAAGTTGTCTTAAGATATTTTAGATGATTACATTAAAAGTTGGTCCGATTGAAGACGAATCACTCTGAGGAAATCCTCTGAGTGTTATTCTTGACTCTTCATTTAAAGAATTTCATGCTTGGTTCCCGACAGCAGTCTTTTAACATTTTGAGATGTCCATGTTTTAAAGGGACAGCTGATATTTTCAATTTCAATTGAACCCAATTTATGCAACAAAAAGAAGGAAGGAAATGGACAGAATATATTTATCTTCAAGATAAAAAATGACATCTTTCTCGTTCTTACTCAGATATAAGGTATGTAATGTAGTGAATTGGGCCAGCACCTCATGTGTTACACGAAACTACGTAGACAGTCCCTTAAAGGGAGGGACCGGCTATATATGATAGTTAAAGGGAGGGACCGGCTATATATGGAAGTTAAACTGAGATTGCAGTATTATTGAGAAAATTTTGAAAGAATTCATTTGAGACCTATCAGACGTTTTTACGGTGCATATTTGTTCAACAAGAGCTCAAATGCAATCTTTGAAATCCTCATAGATTGTTCATTTTGGAGTGGTGATTTTGAGAATCAGTTTTATTTTAATCATTCAATGACGACCACGAAAGATGTAGCAAAAAATTCTACAGTAAACTACTTAGTTGCTCAGGAACAGGTTGAGAAAATAAAAATTAACTTTTATCATCGAAAATAAGTAATCTCAATCAGTTAATGGTTTCAATAATTTCTCATTGTTCACAAACATCTTCTGTAGATTTCCTGGAAATTTTAATCAAAGGACGCCATTTGAAGAATTTAAAGAAATCTGCGAACAAATTCATGAAGAATAAGAAAATCAATATAGTGATGAAAAAGACACAATTGCTTCTAACATTGATTTATGGAGAAATATGTTCCTAAACATCTAATAAGTTTACTGTAGAAATTTTGTTACACTTTTCTTCGTCGTCTTTAAATTTTTTTTTATAAAACCGATTGTCAAAATCATCCCTCCAAAATGGACAACCAATGAGGATTTTAAATATTGAATTTACGCTCTTGCTGAACAAATATGCACTGTAAAAATGCCAGAAAGGTCTCAAATGAACACGGTTGACATAAAAAACCCAATAAAACCCACATGTAAGTGGGCTTTTTTGAGTTTTATTGTTTTTTTTTAAAGAATTTTTCTAATTATTGCCTTTTCTTCACTCTTATAATTATAAAGTGTTCAAGAAATGAGGTCTACTATCAACTCTATTGATTTTAATCGTTCACAGCACTAAAACTGACACACTTCATCATTTCCTAAGACTTAAACCAATGACCTTAACAAATGAATATTGTTCGAATATTGAGTTATTTAAATGAAATAAAGTAGTCAACCTTGTCACTCTGGACTTCTAGACGGTTTCTGGTTTTAGACCTGACAAATCCAATTGTAGAAAGCTTTTGAAGCAATCGATTATCTGCGGTGCTTGTTTTTTTTAAACCAAGTATCAAAGATATTGAAAAAGCCAAGAAGATCCACAGAACTACTTCAGAGCTGAAGTTTTTCGGCATTTACTATTAAACAGTGGTCTTCCTTCTTAAGCATATGAATATCTAGCAATTAATCTGATTAGCCCCACCCGCAATCAGAAATATGTATCTAAGTGAGAAAATAGAATTAGGCTGTTTTAGAAATGTAATATAAAAATTGCAGTATTCCCCCTATGCATATGAAAGTAATATTATTGTATATTGAAGAGTATTTATATATGATTTTAGCCTATTATCACAACAATATTATTATTTTTCATAACTATAAAGTTTTCCTATTGCTTAAATAGTCATATTATTATGAATAAGTATGAATGTCAGTAGTAGGTTTTAACTACTTTTAAATCGAAAACCCAAAAAGAAGCATACAAAAACCCTGTAAAACCCAATAACAACCAATGAAACCCACGGGGCCGTTTTTATTAAAACCCGGGATTTATCAACCCTGCAAATGAATTCTAAACGAAATTCTCAATAATACTGCAATCTCAGCTCAACTAACATAAATTGCCGGTCACTCCCTTTAAATCCCTATTTCTACCTGGAATACTGAAGGCAAAAACAGCATTGGTCTTCTTTACGATATCCTCGCTGAAATACTCTAAAAAAGGAACTTACTAAGATTTATCCTATAAATGGAAAATTGAGTGAAAATACGTGCTTTGGATTCATCTAAAGGAGGCGTTGCATCAATGACATTTTTCAATATCTCAGTAAATAATGGTGCTAGCCGGTTCTACTTTTGCATGTATACTCATCTGATGCTCTAGGAACAGGATATGAGGTTAAATCTTCAATGTCTCCGTTCGGAGACCGGAGATATGGGATAAGGTACCTCCGTCGGCTCCGATTTTTTATCTCCGGCCCTAATGAACTTACAGAGCTCAAATTCAACACACATACACTTAAGGACCTATATAATTTAATAAAAAAAAATTTTTCCAAAAATTTCGTTTTTTTTTTGCCAAGACAGGGTGTAAAAAAACGGCATTTTTTCATTTTTTTTAAAATGTCTTTTTTGGGGGTGTTCCGATAAAAAATAACGAAAGAGAAAGGGTACAGAAAATGTTTTTAAAACTATTATGAATCTTTTTTAGAAAAGACCCGAGTCTGCATGGCATCTTTCAACTATTAAAACAGTTGAAATTAATAAAGGTATTTATTTTCCTTAAATACAATTCTATACGCGAAACCTAAGTATTGTTATTAATGTATTTGTCCAAGCCTTTTTTAATTCTAGTTTCAAGAGAATTGAATTAATTATCTTACCAAGACGCGTCAAAGAAGATTGCCATTGGCTAGTCACATTCTTCACATTTAAAACTAACAACACATTGTTCTTCATGTTTTTTTAAATGGTCTTTACGTTTAAACTTCCTTTTGCATGATTTACATTCCATGGCTTAAAGATGACAAAGAGACTTAATTATTTACAATTGATTTTCGAAAAAACCTGTTTTTCTTTTGTGTATTGATGTACTGCAGTGTACAATATTGCTGAATGTGTGTACATTTTGAGTACAAACAACTTTTTTGTCATCGGAAATCTTGATTTGAAAGATACATGTTTGTTATTTAGATTTGATTTGATATTTCTGTCAAGACTCGAGATAAAAAAAGAAAATGTAGATGAAGATTCAGTTGTACCTTATTGTTCTGTCCGGTTTGTGAAGAAAGTCATTGCTTCATTTCCTGTTCCTAGACCATCATACTACTACTTGAATACATTATTATTATTATTACTATGAATGCCTGATAGAAAGATAGGATGACGGAATAAATGAATTATTGATTGAATGATTGATTGTTTGATATAATAAATGATTGATTGGTTTAATGAAAAAAATTACTTACAGAGACAGTTAGGTACAAGGACAGAATATAACTAATCTATGTTTTGGTCATTGGATGTTTATGTTTGAATAAGGGCTCTGTAAGTCAATTCTAGCCAGAGTCGAAAAATCGGAGCCATCGGAGGTTCCTTATCCTCTGAACGGAGATATTACTGATTTGACCTTTTATCCTGTTCCTAGGATATCTGATTAGAATACATGCAAAAGTAGAACCGGTTAACGCCATTATTGATAGATTTTTAAAAATGAGTGGAAAATATTTTTAAGACACCCTGATAGTGATGGGTATTTTTTTTAAACCACCTTTTCTGAAAAAAGATTCATAATAGTTTAGGAAACATTTTTCGTACCCTTTTTCTTTCGTTATTTTTAATTGGAAGTCCCCAAAAAAATACATTTAAAAAAATGAAAAAAATACAATTTTTTGACACCCTGTCTTCTTATGATAATATCGAAAATAATTTTTTTTATTTTTCTATTAAATTTTATAAATCCTCAGGTGTAGCTGTTTTGAATTTGGGCTCTGTAAGTTCATTAGGGCCGGAGATAAAAAATCGGAGCCGACGGAGGTACCTTATCCCATATCTCCGGTCTCCGAACGGAGACATTGAAGATTTGATCTCATATCCTGTTCCTAGAGCATCACATTAGTATACATGCAAAATTAGAACCGGCTAACATTATTATTGATAATAAAACTCTAAAGAATTTAAAAATTAGTGGGAAATTTATTTTTGGGACACCCTGTAGGGGGTGATGTGAACATTTTTTTGAAAACCGCCTTTTCTAAAAAAGATTCATAATAGTTTTAAAAACATTTTCTGAACCCTTTTTCTTTCGTTTTTTTTTATTGTAAGACCCCCAAAAAAGACATTTTAAAAAAATGAAAAAATGCCGTTTTTTGACACCCTGTCTTGGCAAGAAAAAATTTAAATTTTTTTAGAAGATTTTTTTTATGAAGTTATATAGGTCCTTAGGTATATGTGTGTTGAATTTGGGCTCTGTAAGTTCATTAGGGCCGGAGATAAAAAATCGGAGCCGACGGAGGTACCTTCCCATATCTCCGATCTCCGAACGGAGACATTGAAGATTTGATCTCATATCCTGTTCCTAGAGCATCACATTAGTATACATGCAAAATTAGAACCGGCTAACATTATTATTGATAGTAAAACTCAAAGAATTTAAAAATTAGTGGGAAATTTTTTTGGGACGCCCTGCAGGGGGTGAAAACCGCCTTTTCTAAAAAAGATTCATAATAGTTTTAAAAACATTTTCTGTACCCTTTCTCTTTCGTTATTTTTTATCGGAACACCCCCAAAAAAGACATTTAAAAAAAAATGAAAAAATGCCGTTTTTTGACACCCTGTCTTGGCAAAAAAAAATCAAAATTTTTTTAAACGCATTTTTTTATTAAATTATATAGGTCCTTAGGTATATGTGTGTTGAATTTGGGCTCTGTAAGTTCATTAGGGCCGGAGATAAAAAATCGGAGCCGACGGAGGTACCTTATCCCATATCTCCGGTCTCCGAACGGAGACATTGAAGATTTGACGTCATATCCTGTTCCTAGAGCATCAGATGAGTATACATGCAAAAGTAGAACCGGCTAGCACCATTATTTACTGAGATATTGAAAAATGTCATTGATGCAACGCCTCCTTTGCATTAACATGTAACGCTAAGGGTTGCTATATGGGTTTCATGAAATATTGAGTTTGAATACTGTAAACTATTTCTAAGGACAACTCGACGGAATGATAGTGAACAATATGGTTTGATAATTTTAAACCTGATTTTTTTTTTTGAGAAATCAAAGATCAAATCCATTCTTCGGCCGTCTCCGTTTCCGATTGGGTTAGTTTATTGATTGTTTATATTTAAGACAGAAAAAGAATTGTTCAATCGTTTTGAATTAACGCCAAGGTTTTTTGCTATAACAGTAGGTGAATATTTAACATTTATCAATGAAAAAATGTACCTGAAACTTTTTCAAATGTCTGCTCGATTGAGCCAGAATTAGCAGCAGCTGGACTTGAACTAGAACCACTCTGAACCTTGGCTGTCTGTCTCTCAACTGAAATAATAATTTTCTAATAAATGAAAGTGATTAATTTTGTCTTTGAGCCCAGGGACCGAAATGAACCGAACTACCAACCGTCGTTTCAAATCTTGAATAACCGATTCAAAGTTAAAGGTTATAAAGGATTTGAATCGGTAGTTCAGGATTTGAACCGGTGGTAGGTAGTTCAACGACCTCTTCAATCCTTAAATTCGTTCCTAGGTTTAATGAAGAAGAACCACTTCGATTAATCAATAATCGAAATAATGCTGCACTGGCGTAAAAATCTCAAAATATAAAACCTGTTTTTCTTAGAATTGAAAAGAGTATCAAATACTGACCAAGATTCTTTTGTTCAATTTCTAGGAACTCATCCAGGAAGAAATCAGGCATAAGATCCTCCTCCTTTTGTCCAGGTGCAGCTAGATACTGGGAGAAATCTGTTACTCCCTCCTCACGGAGAACCTTCTCATCAACACAGAAGTTTCCTAACCAAATCCAAAATTACAAATATTATCTTTAACGTAAGATAATAAAAATATCGTTCTAACCTGTAAAATTTCTTGCGTCTCTGGTCAGAATAACATATGCAGCATCCGCCATGATATCCGGTTTCCGGCATTGCGAGGCGATATCCTTTCCGCCTCCGAGCATCTCCATAGCCGCGGTAATAATAGCAGTTTTGGGCCAAATAGCGTTAACTGCGATTCCGTCCTACAATAACAGTTTTAAATCACGTAACCATTTTCTAGGGGTGTATAGTCACATAATGAATACTATATACGGTATATTTGCTTTACAAATAATCCCCCCCCCCATTTTGAAAATAATTTATTTTTTCCACAAAGTTAGGTATGTTAGCGCAGAATGAATTTTTAAAACGTGTTTTTTCGCTGTTCCATAGAAAATAAATGGTATTTAGAAAATTAGAAAAAATAATAACATTTTGGGTAACATGAATCATAGAAATTCCAATTTTTCATTTTTCCCCCCAAGACCAGCAAAAACCATTCAATAAAATTATATACTATTGCCATATTTTTATTGTTACCTTTTTAAATTCCTCCGACATGCCTAGAACACACATTGACATTCCATACTTAGCCATTGTGTAGGCAACATGATCTCTAAACCATCTAGGGTTCATGCTCAATGGAGGGGAGTTGTTTAAAATATGAGGGTTTCGTCCCTTTTTAGCACTCTCCTTGAGATAGGGTAGAGCACACTTAGAGACTAGGTAGGTTCCCCTCGTGTTAATCTGATGCATGAGATCGAATCTCTTCATATCCGTCTCCTGGGTCCCTGTCAGGCTGATGGCACTGGCGTTATTGATGAGAATGTCTATACCGCCGAAATGTTTGACCGCCTGTTCTATGGAGGCCTGAACCTGACCCTCATCTCTGACGTCGACGATACAAGGAAGAGCTTGACCGCCAGCAGCTTCTATCTCCTTAGCTGCTGTATAGATGGTACCAGGTAACTAAACATTTAGAAAGTACCAGGTAACTATAAACATATATAGATAGTACCAGGTAACTATAAACATATATAGATAGTACCAGGTAACTAAACATATATAGATAGNTAGTTCAGTGGTTCGTCTTTTTTTCCTTTCTTAAAAATAGGAGAAACATTGGCCTGGCGCCATTGTACATATATAGATAGTACAAGGTAACTAAACATATATAGATAGTACCAAGTAACTATAAACATATATAGATAGTACCAGGTAACTATAAACATATATAGATAGTACCAGGTAACTATAAACATATATAGATAGTACCAGGTAACTATAAATATATATAGATAGTACCAGGTAACTAAACATATATAGATAGTACAAGGTAACTAAACATATATAGATAGTACTAGGTAACTAAGCATATTTACAAACAAATTTGTAAGTAAAATATTAAAAAACTTTTGATTTTCAAGTTTGGCTCTAGATTAGGCATAAAAAACTAATATAACACATAAAATTGGATTCCATTTTGAAATTAGTCTTATTAATTAATTTTGATTGTCAACTAATAAATAAAAGATAAATATATATAAAAAGATATATATATAAAAAAGCTAACCTTAGGATGAGGATCGGCTGTTTTTGCAGCAACAACGATTTTAGCTCCGTCTCGTGCAGCCTTGAGTGCCATAGTGAGACCAATACCTCGGCTACCCCCAGTCACATAGATAACCTTCCCGGCTAACTTACTGAATACAAATATTACATTCATTAAACATAATAGATCATTATGTAAAGAACTAGGTACAGGGATAGGCGTAAATCCGGGAGTTGGATAGGGGGAGGGGAGTTTACCACTAGAACACAAGATTTCTACGAAAACGCGTTAAATTGCCCCTTAAATACCCTTAATACAAAAAGTTCTTTCTTTCTTTCTTAGGGTTGGGTTTTTGGACAATTTCTGGGAAGAACGACGGTGTGGTTAGGATGGGCTAGGCGGCCGAACGCTGCGGCCTCATAAATGTTAAATAATGTGCTGTCCAAAACAAGTATTGCCAGTTTGTCGCACTTTTAAACCATAAGTCGTTTGACACTTTGGACCCTTTGTCGTTTAACCCTATGGCATTTGACCCTAGAGGTCGGTGAATCTAATTTTTGGAACCCCTTTACCTCCTCCTGTCGATTTTGTAGAAGATTTTCATATTTATTTATTTAAATATTTATTTAGTATTATTTCAGGGCTCGATAAGGTTAAGATCCAACTTTTGGGCCGAGCGCTGAGTCCAGAAAATGCTAGGGTGCCGGGATCTGCGGTCACATGTCCAAATATAACCATGTGTTACATATGAGATACATGTACAAAATTGATATGAGGGGAGGGGGGAGGGCCCTAGTGGAGACCAAAAACCATTCACTAGAAAATTACCATTTAACCTTCAAATTGTCAGAAGTAATAGCGGTTAAGGTCGTCAATAAGTTCTCCTTCATAATATAATAACCCTTAGAACCAGGTATCCATAAAGCTGTTCTGGGAGCAGGGGAGATATCTGCATGTTGAAGATCAGTAGAATTTCTCCGCGAGTCAGCGGAGCAAGTTGAGGTTATATATCAACAGGACTCGTGCCAGCCAAGAATGAGAATTATGTTGAGAGATTTGTGAGAAGTCAGGATATTATTTAAGCTCATTTTAGATATTTGCAATTTTTCACCTGGTTTAAAGCACAGATACGAGCCCGGAACTATTTAGAGGAATCACAACAATCACAATTATCTACATGTATTTTATAAACCATCCGTAGGAATAAAATTTTCCAACGTTGTGTAAAGAACATTCGACGTTTATTAGCCTTAAGTATTTATTACGGATGATTTATAGACCTGGAGAAAGAAACACAGTTTCAGGTTAGAAGGGGGCAACTAACCCATTGTGTTCTGAAAGATAAAACTCATTATTTACAAAGTTTTCAGGCTTAGGCTTTTTAAAAACAATATATAGGTTTTGGCTAAATATTATATATATAGGTTAAATTATAAAACATTTTCAACCATAAAACTCAGGTTCTGCATTATAAAACAAAATCAGGTTATTCTTTATAAAAATTGGCCTTTAAATAGTTACATTAAAAATCTCAATTAATTATATAGAGTTGAACACGTGATTAAATGTAGAAAATTGTGCATGTAGAGTTCCGTGTGATTGATCGATTGTTTGTAGAGAATTCCTGGTTGAACACACTGAGTAACCTCTTGTCGCTGAACACCCTGAACACACATTAGTTTATAAAGATCCTCAGATCTTACAGGCAAGCTGTTGTTAGTAAGAGTCTCAACTTTGGTACTAGTCTCTTATATGGCACAATATATAAATTACTACTCTAAGAAAGAAAATATTTTACAGTAAATTTAAAAGAGGGTTAAAAATAAGTACACCGCTTCACTTCTATATCTTAAATTACAAATTACAAACACTAAACAAAAAGGAGTCAATAAATTCATGAATTTGTATTAATTTGAGCAAGCGTTCTAATCTTCTCAGATGAGCTGCAGGGTTCATCGGTTATAGAAACTAAAATAAAGAATACAAAATATTAATTTTGCCCACCGTATAAACTTATACAATATAATCAACATTAATAAAACCTGTGTCACCCTTTACAGTTCAAATTTTCCCGTCGAAATACTATAGTTTAAAAGAGCACATTGATTTTTTTCACTTTCATAGCATTGGAAAGTTTATCTCTCAAACTAGCAAGATCCTCAACAGAACCAGTACAGACGAGGTTCCTGCTCAAATACCCTCTATTTTCTGTACTCTCTTTACTCAGCTTAATTAATCTCAACAAATATTAAAAATCAAACAAACTCTTTTGTTTAATTCATTTAATTGATGGATTGAGTCAGTGGCGCGAGGGGGGGAGTGCAGAAGAAAACAAATGCCACCCAAACGTGTCCTGCGGCATATGCGCTCCTCAAAAGGTAATCTCCACCACCTCAATTGGTAATCAGACAAAAAAAAATCGTAACATTAAATGGTTTTTTTCTTAGAAATAAGGGGTCCGTCCTAATAAACGATTTTTGGACATAGAGAAGTGAAATATCCCTGTAATTATTAGGTATAAAGAAATAAATGTCAATCAATCAATCAATATTGACATTAAACATGGAGAAGCAAGATATGCTTGTGCCAACTGTGAGTATGCTGCAACACAAGCAGGAGATCTTAGAAGACATAGAAAAAGAAAACATAATTCTTAATTTTATCTTTATGCAATAATATAGCCACTTGGCTAAGATAACCGAGGTAATTTGTAAGGTGGTTAGGCTATGAGGTGACCCTCCTCGAATTCGTTTTTGAATTTTTTTCTTCATTTTCTCGCTCATCCAAACTTTAGTCTACTATAGATAATATCAAGTTTAGTGTATGCAGAAATATTTATAATAGAAAATAAGACAAGCCAAGAACGTCTATTTTAGTAATTTAATAGGCTGCCAAAGACGAAATCATAATAATGTTATTTTTTTAATTGGGTAGAAATATTCCCAAAACCCCTATTTTTGGGAGGTTTTAAAATATTTTCTCCTGAAACCCTTAATTTTTTATGTTTTTGTTATAGTTGATTAATAAATAATTACTTACTTACTTTATGCATATTCAGAGAGTTTATACGTGCAACGATTCTTTTAACTGATGTGATGTGATTTCCAAGTTTTGCGGACTATTGAAGTTAATTAACACTATTTTTATTGAAAATTTCTAAATGTAACTGTATTTAGTATGTTTCATTTTCTAGAGGCGTATTGAGGAATTTGTCCATGAGGTGACTTATTTATTTCTCCATAGCCCCCCCCCTGAATACGCCTCTGAGCCATACATTTAAAGATATGATTATCTTTTGTTTTAAATATAAATTTTGGTGAAATCTAAAAGGACAAACTTCAGAAAGAATGGCTGGAATAAGAAAGAAGGAAATAAAAATTGAAAATATTGAGATTAAAGAAGAGATTCCAGAATATATCCTTCCATCCCCTTCTGAAGCGGAAACATCTGCTGTTTATATAAAGGAGGAAGATGTTAAGGTGGAAATTACTGAAACTAAAGGTAAGATTAAAAATCAAAATATCTAATCGTTAATCTTTGTTTATTATGCATTGAACTCTTAAAAAATAAGTTGAAATAAGCATGTGTTATCCGGGTAGATTCTTATTTGTACTAATACCATTTCAACTATTTCAAACTATTTTATTGATTTATTTATTCGAACTTTTATTTGCTCATTTGAACTAATTTTTAATATTTTTTTTATATTTCATTTGAGCTATTTTTTTATTTTTTAAATTTTCTTTCATTTGATCAATTTTATTTCTTCAGTCAAACTATTCAAAGGTTTTGACTATATTTTTTGCCTATTTAACTATTCTTTTGTTTTTTTTTCTCCATATTTTAATTGAACCATTTTTTTTTGTTAATGTTGACTATTTTTATGTTAATTTGAACTATTTTATTGCTTTTATTTACATGGATGTTTTTACTTTCATTTTATTGTTCATTTTTTTATGAAGGAGCTTCAATGATTTTAAATATTTTTTTTTATCCTTTTTATCAGATCAAAGAGTGAAATTTATATTTATACTTACATTTTTTTATGTTTTGAAAATAGACTATATTCCAAACATATGAAATATGAAATATATTGTTTAGATGAAATAGTAAACCAGGAAGAGGATTCTCTGTTGTCTGATGTGAGGAGAAAAAAGAGGAAAACAGGAGGAGGAAGATTTTCTTGTGATAAATGTGAGTACGTTGCAACTACAATAATTCTTCTGAGCAGACATGTGAGTAAACATGAAGAAGGAGGATATCCCTGTAATATATGTGAGTACGTTGCTTCCCATTCAGGTAATTTAAAACAGCATATTGAAAGTAAACACATAGGAGTGAGATATCCTTGTGATAAATGTGAATACGCTGCAACAACAGCAGCTAGTCTGAAAATACACATTGAGAATATTCATGAAGGAGTGAGACATCCCTGTGACAAATGTAATTACGCTGCGACTTCAACAAGTTCACTGAAAAGCCATATTAAGCGTAAACATAAAGAAGTGAAATATCCTTGTGATAAATGTGAGTATGCTGCTACTTCAGCAAGTCAACTAAGAGAGCATATGAAGAGTATCCACAAAAGATTGAGATACCTTTGTGATAAATGTGAGTTCACTTCTACTGAAAGAATTCATCTTAGTATGCATAAAGAGAATAAACATGAAGGAATAAGCATGCAGTGAGTACGCAGCAATTTTAAAATAGACATCTCAACAGTAAACATATAAAACTTCTCATGATTTCAAAATATGTTCTTTCCGATCACAAAAACTCTAGTTACGCCAATTATATGAATTTCTGTTTTACTTGTTTTTTTTTATGTATGTAGCCGTCCGTAACAACTCCAATCTTACCTTATCTAATATATTTATTTGTTTTTGTTTTTGTAAATCACCATATTACAGATAGAATGGTGGAAACAGTCAAAAAAGAAATTAACCTTGAGGAGTTTTAGATGAAAGAAGAAACTCTTCTCTCCGCTACTGTATAGAACACATGTTCTGGTTATATAGGTTTATATATCTAGGTATTGTTATAAACGAAATTAAATCTCTCAAATTATCTATAATCCCTCTTATCTAATATATTTAATTTGCTCTTGTTTATAGATATAACTATTCCAGATTTAATGGCAGAGGCAATTAAAGAAGAAATTAATCTTGAGGAGTTTGAGATGAAAGAAGAGACAGTTTTCAAGGAAGAAAAAAGCCCTCCCTCCTCTACTGTAGAGAACACGTGTACTATATATGTACAGGGAGAAGGAATAAAGGATATATTTTCATATTCGTTTTGAAACTAAGTACTGATAATGAACATTTAATATTCATTGGAACACTATTCCAAATTCTCGTGAGAAATATTTTTGGAAAAGGTTTAAGATATTTGATTCTTATTAATTCCAATTTAAAACTTTGTGTCCTATTAGGTTCTACAAATGGAGCAAACATTCCATTAAAAGACGAAGGAAGTTTTGTTATGTTTGTGTATATTAGATAATTTAAGCATTCCAAGTTTAGAAAACAAAGGATCTGTATGTTGTGAATATCCTTTATCTGACAAAGTCCGTATTGCTTTCTTTTGAAGTTTAAATAATTTTCCTATTTTATTGTTTGTTGATGATCCCCATGCTAAATACCATACTCTAATTGAGATTTTATTAAACTTTCATAACTTATGTTTCACGGGAGTATCTTTTTAACGCATGAAGGAGTGAGATATTTACGCCATTAATGTAATGTGTCTGCAACTACAGGAAGTCATCTTGGGCTCACATTGTGAGTAAACATCAAGGAATGAGATATACTTGTAGTAAGTGTGAGTACACTGCAACTAGAGCAAGTTATCTTAAATTTCACATTGAGATTAAACATGAAGAAGTGAGATATTCTTTCAATAAATGCGAGTTCACTGCATCTAGAGAATGTGATCTGAAAGTTCACATTGACAGTAAATATGAAGGAATGAGATATTTACGCCATAAATGTAATGTGTCTGCAACTACAGCAAGTCATCTTGGGCTCACATTGAGAGTAAACATGAAGGAGTGAGCTATCCTTGTAGTAAGTGTGAGTACACTGCAACTAGAGCAAGTGATCTTAAAACTCATTTTAGGGGTAAACATGAAGGATTGAGATATCCTTGTGATAAATGTGAGTACGCAGTAACATCTAAAAGTAATCTAAAAAGATATTTCTAAAAAACATGAATAAGTGATATATTGGGATACTGAAAGTAAATAGGAAGGAGTGTTATTTATCTGAGATAAACGTGACCATGCGACCATTTGTATTCAAGATCTCAAAATTCATATTAAAAGAAATATCTTCAATATTTTGTTTTTTTTTTAAATGGAGGGCAAGACTCAAACTTCCCTCCCCCTCCCCCCCATCAATATCACAAGGTTTTGAATTAGTTTAGTTAAATTTTTCACCTGGATAATTAGAAAGGTCCTAATATGGTTCCTTGTGGAACTCCTGATTCAATCTCCATCCATGATGGATTTAAAAATACCTCTTCATTGTGATTCTTAAGTGTTATGAACCTCAAAATCTACTTGCTTTAATTTTTGACTACTGATATTATTTAAGAGAGTATGGCTGGAAATATGAAGGAAGAAATATTGGAAAAAGCATTTAAAATGAAAGATGAAAATGATTCCATCAAGGGGGAAGTATTTCTTTACCCTTCTATTGTAGAGGATATATGTACTGTATATGTACAGGGGGAAGTGAAACCAGAATTTACTGAGATTGAAGGTAATATTTAAGTATCTTCAATCTAGATAAATACTCTAGTTTTTACAAGGAACTAAATGATTTTATTCCTAAAAATTATTCTTTAAAGAACGAGGCTACAGATCTTGACATAAGATGTTAAGAAATTTATTTATTTTCAGGGTTTCAGGAAGTAGATAAACCATCTGACAAAGGAAACTTATTTTTCTTTTCAGTTTGTGACATTATTTTTAATAAAAATTTACATGTAAATTCTTAGAAGTAGAAATAAACTGCATTGTTTTTATTTTTTCCATAATCCATTAAGAAAAATAAGCTCATTGAAATATAGAGTTTGAAATTCTAAACCCGTTACTAGAGAAGGTAAAGGAAAAATGATAAACTTGGATGATTTATCTTTCATTAACATTGACGCCCCACGCCCCCCACCTCCCACATTTATTACATTTTATATAACGTCAAACTTTTTAAAAAATCATCTAAGACCTATCATAATTGAAGGAGAAGAAGATAGAGGATAAAGACGAAACTATGAAGAAATATATGTTTGAACTGCACGAGGAGCTGAGAAAAGATATGAAGGAGTTAAAACAAGATTTGAAAGAATACATTGACAAAAAGTTCGATGAACTCAAGAACCCAGAAAATCAGGCCCCAGGTAGTTCTAATTTCTAATTGAGGGGGAGATGCACAAAAACTGGATTTGTTTTGAATATCAAGCTTGAGTTGACAACAGCTTATGAATCGGTTTATTGGTTTACTGATCCAAAATATTCAAAAGATTTTAAATCAAAGCTAAATTAAATTTCTAATTGCTCCTCTTGATTTTGATTTTATTTTATTTTAGCTTCTAACATCTGCAGGGTTCATCAAGGAATGGTGAAAGGAGAGGAGACTTTAGTTAATATAGAAATAACGATTAGCCAGGTTACAAACTAACTTTTTCTTTAGTGGAAATTTAATATTTTAGCTTTTCAAATTAGAATGCAATTAAATGGTACAGATTTATGGCAAAGTAAAAGGTTTGTATTAAACAATCATTAAAATTTAATTTTACATAAATTATCATCGCCAGTTTGTAAACTAAGCTAGTGCTCAGTAAATTCTGTACTCTGTATATACAGATTTAAATGATCCTGCAGTATCATTCTCAAATTCTTGTGCTTAAAGGGAGTGACCGGCTATGTAAGGTAGTTGAACTGAGTATGCAGTGTTGTTGGACAACTTCTTTCGGATTCATTTGAGACATATTAAACTTTTTAAAGATCTGTAAAACCTGAGTTTGAGCGCCTATTCTATGTTCAAAACTCCTACTTTTTAGGTTTTCAAAATTAGTTTTTTTTAAATTATTAGATAACGACTTAAAATGTAAAAAAGTTCTACAATAAACTACAGACGTCATGTATTGGAAAAAATAGAAATTAATCTTATCATCAAAAATAAGTAATCTTGTTCAATTATTAGTTTCTATTTTCTCATTATTCACAAAGATTTTCGCAGATTTTCTAGAATTTTTATTGAATAGACGACATTTGAAGAATTTGAAGATATCTGGGAATAAATTCAAAGAAAATAAGAAAATTCAATACAATCATGAAAACGAAATAATCGATTTTAGCATTGATTTATTGACAAATTTTACTTTATTTTTCGTTGTCGTTTTTTAATAAGTAAAAAAAACTAATTCTGAAAACGTATCCACCCCCAAAGTCGAATTTTTGCTCAAACTCAGGATTTACAGATCTTTAAAAAGTTTAATATGTCTCAAATGAATCCTAAAGAAGTTTTCCACATAACTGCATACTCAGTTCAACTACCTTACATAGCCGGTCACTCCCTTAAAATGTCATCATCAAATTATGAGTCTGACCCACTTTATTATTTATTTACTTTGAAATAATGCACAAATCAAAACCTTTCAAAATGTTTATGTAAAAGTTCTAAAAAAATTTATTCCTGAGTTTACTAGCATTTTAATTAGATTATGTTCTAGTTTTCCAATGAGCTTGAAGTTTTGAAGGAAGCAATGATGCGTTACAATTCTCCTAGAGAATTCTTATTGTTCATTGGAACATATGAATCTTATGTCGATTTAACAGCAGAGGTGAGGAATTACTTTAACAAAGTTAGGAGAATTTTCCACTTAACGGCAGTTTAAGTAAACCTCTTCTTTAATAAAGCAGACTTTAAAATCGGAATTTAATATTTTAATATTTTTCAAAAATAGAACCGGCTGCTATTAATATTGAAAGAGATATTACAAAATGTCTTACTTGACACGGGTTCTTTGCAGGACCGTGTATCTCTTAAAGTTGAGTGTCACTTTGAAATTACAGTCCCATTTAGAAAATTTGTTTTTTAACTTGTAGTCCAATTAAAAATGAAAATGGCTGCCAGCTGGAAACATTAAAGTGGAGGTTCATGAGGGGTGAACCACAAACAATTAAAATGTTTTTTTTTTGGATATTATTGATTCCAATTTCAGAGGTTCAGGCAAGTATGCCCAACATTAAATAATTTACTACTTGCAACTTTTGGTGGAGTAAACGCTGCCTCAAGACGGGCAGCCAAGATAGATATCTACTCTGTGTTTTACAGGTAACTTTTTTATGCATTAAAATATTATGTCATGGGTATATTCTATGGACATATAAGGGGCATATCTTTTCATGAAATAAGTACACAGCCCTTTAAAAAATAATTTCAAAGCTCTTTAAAAAATTAATTCCCAAGTATGCCAAACTATGAATCAAAGACCCCCTCCGCCTAGTTAATTTCCTCGCTATGTTGGGATATCTCTTGCGAATTTTGCTATTTTTTATTAGTTGTTTATTTTGGAGACGGAAGTAAATTTAAGTAAATGTTAAATGAGGATATATCAGTAAAATATTCAACTGGGGAACTTCTATTGTTTTCAAACCGCACTTACCGCACTTTATTGCATTTTATTTAAGAGCAAAGTCCAGAATAGCAGACAGGATAAGGAAGAAGGAGAGAAGAAAGGCTGAGAGGGAAAGCAGAGACAATGGAGATGAAAAGAAGAAGAGAATGGTCTAGAAGGAAATCAGCAATGATTGAAACAGCAGTGAAAATTATGAGAGAGTTGAGAAATTTTTTAGTTTATGCATCACATGCAGATTATTCAGTAAAAAATAGCCAAAATTAAGACATTTTAACTAATAATGAGGATCATGTCCAAGTTGATTATTTATTCTAAAGAAAATAATTTTAGAAGACGACATAAGAAAAGTCAAATGCCGAGTAATATTTTAATATTGTAAATGTCGGCAATTTTCATGTGCGTTTACCAAGAAAGGTTTAAATCTAGCCATCTTTATCAATTCTCAGTCATATAATATTCAAATATTGTTTTTCTTTTGTAAATCCAGATAAGATGGCGGAGGCAATTCAAGAAGTAATAAACCTTGATGAGTTTAAGATGAAAGAAGAGACAGTTTTTATGGAAAAAGAAATCCTTCCTTCTTCTAAGAACACATGTTCTGTATATGTACAGGAAGAAGATGTCAAAGGAAGTAAAATGGCAACTAACATTCTTCTAATCTACTGAATTTTAGTTTTTATTTAAAAAAATGGCAACTTTTTAAAGAAATTCTTTCGATTTTTTATTTAATTTTTAATTGACAATTTAACTTTAACTCATTTCATTTTTATAACTTATGTTTTTTTTATATTTCATATTTTGTATTTTGGTTTTTCTCTGATTATATATTCCATATGAAGTACGAGACACATAAAACCTAGGATGATCATTTTAGGAAAGTTTTTTTGAGGAGTTGAATGCATTGCTTGTAATAAGGGTTTTTTAAAGAGCCAGGAGCTACCGACCATAGCAGTGTTGAATGAAATGTAGGGTTCAATCTGGTCCTGTTCACATTAGTACTATGTCTCAAAAAACATTATAAATAAACATATAAAAGAAAACATTAGTCATCTAATATTATACTCAAATTAAAAGCAATTTTATTCCACTAAGATTAAGAGATCTAACTAATTCAAGTATTCATATCTGATATAAAATTAATATTTACATTAAAATTTTAGTTTGTGTGAAACCACGCTCCGACTTTTAAATATTGCATTATATAATTTGATCATGGAAGACGATTCTTGAATTGCGCAAATGTCGTGTGATGTTTTGCATGCCAATGTTTGCATTGTTTTTTCTTGTAGTCGAATCTTTTTACTTGTATAATTTGATTAAATTTTTAAAATTATTCCTGATTATTTTGTCTAAATTAGTCATTTTTAATCATTCGCGCCCATCTTCTAAATATATTGCGAACATGTTCTCTTTGCGTACATCGTAAAACAAAACAAAATAATTCGCGGATTTTCACAAAAAAATTCGTGGATTTTCAAAACTTTAAAAAAATTAATGAAGATCGAATTTTGATGGAGACAAATATTTAAAATTTTGCTCATTCATAAACCTTCCCTGGGGTCCCTAGATGTCCCACAAAAAATTTGGGCCCGATTGGTTCAGCCGTTTTGACGTTTATTGGATACAAACAAACAAACAGACAAACAAACAGACAAGCCAAATTTATATATAGATTTTGCTAGCAGTCAAATCTCTTTAATTGGAATAATTGATTTAATGCTTTGAAAGCTTATATTATAAATTACCCAATTTTTAATTATCTAAATCATCAATCTATTCCAGATGAAATGGCGGAGATGATAAAAGAAGAAACTTTTTACATGAAGGAAGAACTTCATCCTACTTCTACTGATGAGAACACATGTACTGTATATGTACAGAAAGAAGTTGTGAAGAAGAATGAGTTTAAGATTAAAGAAGAAATATCTCCTATCACTGTAAGTGTACAGGATACGTGTTCTGTATATATAAAGGAAGAGGATGTCAAGATGGAAAATATTGGAGATCAAGGTATCAAATGTTTTTATTTTATTTTGAATGCATTTCCATATAAATAAAAATGTATATTCTTTATATTTCTTTATAACAATAAATATTTTTTTGATTAAAGACGTAATTTTAACTGAAATTTCTTAATTATGTTCTAGTCAGTTTTGATAACTTGAATAACTGAGGAATATATTTTTAAGTCGCTGATCAAAGTTACAACTTAAAAGATGATCGTCATGTTGTTGCTCAAGCTCAAGCGTAACATATATTTACATTTGACCTTTTTTTCATTACAAAACAAGAATAAAGTATTCAAATAATGAATTAAAATTATTTTAGAAATTGTGAAACAAGAGGATCCTCTGCTGTCTGTGTCAAGGGGAACAAAAAGTTTACAAGATGAAAAGTGCTTTTCCTGTGTTAAATGTGAATATTCTTCAAAATATTTAATTCTTCTGAGAACACACATGAAAAGTAAACATAGAATAGTTCTCAATGAAAAGGATCCTCTGCTGGTTGGATCAAAGATAACCAAGAAGAGGAAACTAGAAGAAGTGAGATATCCATGTGATAAATGTGAGTACAATGCAACTGAAGAAAATGATCTTAAGAGACATTTTGAGAGTAAACATGAAGGGGCGAGTTATCCATGTGTTAAATGTGAGTATTATGCAACCAGCCAACGTTATCTCAGAGAACATATCAAGAATAAACATGAAGGAGTGAAATATCCATGCGATAAATGTGAATTCTCTTCAACTACTGTAAGGGGTCTTATAGGACATATCGCTAGTATACATGAAGTAGTGAAATATCTGTGTGATAAATGTGAGTTTTCTGCAACCAGCTATAGTTATCTCAAAATACATATTGAGAATAAACATGAAGGAGTGAGTTATCCATGTGATAAGTGTGAGTTTTCTACACCCAGGCTTAGTAACCTCAGAGTGCATATTAAGAATAAGCACGAAGGAGTAAGTTATCCATGTAATAAATGTGAGTATTATGCAACCAGCCAACGTTATCTCAGAGAACATATCAAGAATAAACATGAAGGAGTGAAATATCCATGCGATAAATGTGAATTCTCTTCAACTACTGTAAGGGGTCTTATAGGACATATCGCTAGTATACATGAAGTAGTGAAATATCTGTGTGATAAATGTGAGTTTTCTGCAACCAGCTATAGTTATCTCAAAATACATATTGAGAATAAACATGAAGGAGTGAGTTATCCATGTGATAAGTGTGAGTTTTCTACACCCAGGCTTAGTAACCTCAGAGTGCATATTAAGAATAAGCACGAAGGAGTAAGTTATCCATGTGATAAATGTGAGTATTATGCAACCAGCCTTAGTTATCTCAGAGAACATATCAAATATAAACATGAAGAAGTGAAATATCCATGCGATAAATGTGAATTCTCTTCAACCACTGTAAGGGGTGTTAAAAGACATATCGCAAATATACATGAAGAAAATAAAAGATATCCATGTAATAAATGTGAATATGCTACCACTACAGCACACCAGCTAAGAAAACACATATGTAAGAAACATTAATGAAGAATATATATTCGCGGCCTCATGCTCTTCACAGATATTAGTTAATGTTTATATTAAGATGAAGAAGGAAGTACCCTCTCCTCATGTTCTCGTTTTATAAATAACTATTCCAGATAGAATGGCAGAAACAATAGAAGAAGAAATTAATCTTGAGGAGTTTGAGATGAAAGAAGAGACAGTTTTCAAGGAAGAAGAAATCCTTCTCTCCTCTACTGTAGAGAACATATGTACTGTATATGTACAGGGAGAAGGAATAAAGGAGGAAGAGTGTGAGCTGAAGAAGGAAATAGTTTATATCAAGGATAAAGTTATTACTCCTTCTACTGTAGAGAACACATGTACTGTATATGTACAGGGAGAAAAGGTCACGATGGAAAATTCTGGAATACAAGGTAAGCATTTAATATGATTCTATTCTTTTACATTTTCAGTACTGCAAAATACTTAACAACTAAAATACATGTTTTAGGTGAAATAGTTCTCAATGAAGAGGATCCTCGCTTGTTGGATCAAAGATAACCAAGAAGAGGAAACCAGAAGGAGTGAGATATCTATGTGATAAATGTGAGTTTTCTACAACCAGCCTTAGTTATCTCAGAGTGCATATTAAGAATAAGCACGAAGGAGTAAGTTATCCATGTGATAAATGTGAGTTTGCTGCAGCCAGAGAAAGTTATCTCAGAAAACACATTGAGAATAAACATGAAGGAGTGAGATATCCCTGTGATAAATGTGAGTATTTTGCAACCAGCCGAAGTCATCTCAGAGAACATATTAAAAACAAACATGAAGGAGTAAGATATCCTTGTGAAAAATGTGAATTTTCTTCAGCTACTGTAAGGAATCTTAAAATACATATTGCAGGTAAACATGAAGGAGTGATATATCCCTGTGATAAATGTGAGTATTTTGCAACCAGCCGAAGTCATATCAGTGAACATATTAAGAACAAACATGAAGGAGTGAGATATCCTTTTGAAAAATGTGAATTTTCTTCAGCTACTGTAAGGAACCTTAAAAGAGATATCGCACGTAAACATGAAGGAGTGAGATATTCTTGTGATAAATGTGAATACTCTGCAACTCGCGTAAATTCTCTTAAAATACATATGGAGAATAAACATGAAGGATCGTGAGATATCCTTGTAAATAAAAAATTCAGTAAATCATAAAGAAATGACCTGGATTTTGATCCGGATCCAATTTTTTCCAGTGCGGATCCAGGATCCGGATCCGCATCAATACTTATGCCTGATATCCAAGAAGCCAAGTGTTATGAATTTACAGTTCGAATTTTGCCCCCCCTAGGAGCTCCTAGGGGGGGCAAAAAAAAATTTTGCGCTTCGCGCAAATCTTGCCCCCCCCCCTACATTTATTTCTGTATACGCCCTTGATCCGCATCAAATTTATATGGAAAATACTTGATAAATATTTATTTCAATATATTTCGATCCAGTTTTGCATTTTTTTATGTTATGGGGTATAACTATTTAGACTTATGTCGACAAAATTCGAAGTGATCGCTAAAATCTTATTTCTATCTGCTGCGTCTATGTGTATGTTCAGATTATTTTCAGGACTCCTGGCGGACTATATAAGAAAATTTCAAATTGTTGTCATGATATTTATAAGGATGCATGTATCACATTAATGCAGAAAATATTATAATCAATTTTAAGATTATCTAGTGCATCAAGATGTGATTTAAAGGAAATTTTTATTTTTTTGGTCGATTTTTTATTTTCTTTTATATAAAATTATTAATACCATAAATAATTGTATAGGTTTCAATTAATCATAGCGGAGTCTTCGACTTTAAGAAGGAAATTGTTAAAAACAACTTATACCGAAGAATGTAGCGTCCATACAAAACCAGAAAGTTGCGATATTCGGCTCAGATCATAAAAAATCAATTTAATTCCAAACAAATCATTCAGATATTACAACCTATAATCATCGCATTTTATTCGACGCATTAATATGTAGTTGCTACTTCATGATATTCAATTTAAACGACGATTAGTTGACCGCCAGGTATCTCCATGCTCTCGATGTTTCTGCATGGTTCCACGAAGGAAAGACACCTAGTGGACGAAAAATCGTCGCTTAAAGTGTATTGTTTTTATTTTTATGCAAACACTCCCTTTAAGTTTTTCTAAAACGTTAAAACAGATTAAAAAAAAAGCAAATGAAGTGACAAAAAGTAAACCAATCAACTAATGTGGATTTTAAAGTTTTTTTTTTAAAAGCAGAAAATTAAAAAAACTGATTATCAAACTATTAACTGAAACTAATTCTTTTACAATAAGGCTAGAAGGTCGCTTTGCACCCAATTTTCACTTCTCATTTTTAAATCTTACTTTTAAAGCCAGCAATTTTTCGGATTTTTTTTTATAAATTGATCAACTTTTCCGAGATTTCTGCATAGAAATAAAACTATTGAATAATTATTCAATCATGGTAACAGATCAGGAAAATATTTAAATTTCATTAAATTGACTCAAATACTTTCTAAGTAATTGTTTCAGAAAGAATGGTTGGAAATATGACAAAAGAAGAACTGAAAGGAAAGAATATTGAGATTAAAGATGAGATCCAGGGAGAAATCCTTCCAACCTCTACTGTAGAGGATACATGTACTGTTTATATAAAGGAAGAAGATGTAAAGGTTGAGATAAGAGAACCTAAGCATGGTAAAATTCTAAAATATAATTTAAATATTAAATTTCCTTGCATTGAATTCTCAACAAGAAGAATTTTGAAAATATTACATCTACTGAAGGCAAAAACTATGATATTTTCTTTTACCAAACCGAGAAATCAATTACGCTAGATTAATTAAGTACATTTTACCTTAAATCGATGATCAAAACAGGGGAGAAAATCGATGATCAAAAAAGGACAAATAATGGAAATGAATCTGTAATTTTCTCTGCTCATCTCTCTTATCAGTGTTTCGGATCCGTATCATTTTGATGCGGATCCGGATCCGCGGATCCGCATCCGTGATGATGGATCCGGATCCTGACTCTGATACGGATCCGGATCGGATCCGGATCCGAGGTAACTTTTGATTCTGTGAATCGGATTTTCCCTATTTTCCCTTTTTCCTATTTTCCCTGAGTAATCCTAAAGTTAAAAATGTCGTCATTACTATGTAAACATTAAATTATTAAAGATAATTTTGAAAAATTTTCGTCATGTAAATAATACATTTACGAACCATTTTGATTTATTTATTCCATGGTTTTGGTTAATTTTTGGCGCTACCCGGATCCGAAACGCTGTCTCTTATATTTATCTTTAAAGAATTGGAAATCCGCCTTAATGTTTGATTTATTTATACAGTAAAAGTAATACTTTGGGGATATGGTACTCTACAGAAATGCAAAAATATTAAAAGATAAAAGTATAAAAATACAAATATAGATATTTTAGTTGTATCTAAAAGGAACTGTAAACGTTATTTAAGGTGACTCTCCAGTCTCCATTTATCAAGTGGTATATCTGATTTAAAACGTTATTTAAGGTGACTCTCCAGTCTCCATTTATCAAGTGGTATCTCTGATTTAAAACGGTTTGTAAGGTGACTCTCCTGTCTCCATTTAACAAGTGGTATATCTTTTTTAAAACGTTATTTAAGGTTACTCTCCAGTCTCCATTTATCAAGTGGTATATCTGATTTAAAACGTTATTTAAGGTACTCTCCAGTCTCCATTTATCAAGTGGTATCTCTGATTTAAAACGGTTTGTAAGGTGACTCTCCTGTCTCCATTTAACAAGTGGGATATCTTTTTTAAAACGTTATTTAAGGTGACTCTCCAGTCTCCATTTATCAAGTGGTATTTCTGATTTAAAACGTTATTTAAGGTACTCTCCAATTATCAAGTGGTATATCAGATTTAAAACGTTATTTAAGGTGACTCTCAAGTCTCCATTTATTAAGTGGTATATCTGGGTTTAAACGTTATTTAAGCTGACTCTCCAGTCTCCATTTATGAAGTGGTGTATCAGATTTAAAACGTTATTTAAGGTGACTCTCTAGTCTCCATTTATCAAGTGGTATATCTGATTTAAAACGTTATTTAAGGTGACTCTCAAGTCTCCATTTATCAAGTGGTATATCTGATTTAAAACGTTATTTAAGGTGACCCTCCAGTCTCCATTTATCAAATGGTATATCTGATTTAAAACGTTATTTAAGGTGACTCTCCAGTCTCCTTTTATCAAGTGGTATATCTGATTTAAAACGTTATTTAAGGTGACTCTCCAGTCTCCATTTAACAAGTGGTATATCAGATTTAAACGTTATTTAAGGTGACTCTCCAGTCTCCATTTATCAAGTGGTATATCTGATTTAAAACGATAACCTTGAAAGCTGTCTAATCAACAATGCATGATATATATACATCTCTTTCTTAAACAATAATTATTTTTAATTAATTGTAAGTTCTCTTTAAAGATGCTTGTGAATTTCTGCTTTAGAAACATGATTCCAGCATGCTTCTCTATTTATACTAAAGGTCACTTAAAATTACAACTAAAGTTCTAATATTTCTCTCTTTATTGTAGAGGAGATATGTACTGTATATGTACAAGGAGAAATGAAGAAGGAAGAGATTAAAGAAGATGTTTATATCAAGATGAAGATGGAAGTACCCTCTACTTCTACTGAAGAGGAGACATGTACTGTATATAAAAAGGAAGAAGACGTTGAGATGGCAAATACTGAGATGACAGGTAATGATAAAATGAAATTACTTCTTTCTTACTTATTTACTAGAAGAGGACCTCAATCATACAAAATAATGAAATGTATATTTTAGGTGAAATAGTTCTCATTGAAGAGAATCCTCTGCTGGTTGGATCAAAGATAACCAAGAAGAGGAAACTTGAAGGAGTGAGATATCCATGTGATAAATGTGAGTACAGTGCAACTAAAGCTAATGATCTTAAGAGACATTTTGAGAGTAAACATGAAGAAGTGAGATATCCTTGTGATAAATGTGAATATTTTGCAACTAAACCGATTAATCTTAAAAGTCATAAATTGTCTACTCACGAAGGACTTAGGTTTCCTTGTGATAAATGTGAGTACATTACAACATGCCGAGGTAATCTAAGAAAACATATCAAGAGTAAGCATGAAGGAGTGAGGTATCCGTGTGACAGATGTGAGTATTCTGCAACCAGCCAATATCATCATAGACAACATATTCAGAATGTGCACGAAGGAGTAAGTTATCCATGTGATAAATGTGAATATTCAGCTAATACACAAAATCGCCTCAGAGAACACATTAGAAATAAACATGAAGGAGTGAGATATCAATGTGATAAATGTGAATACGCCGCAACTACAGCAAGTGATCTTAGAAAACATACCGAAAGTAAACATGAAGGAGTAAGATATCTTTGTGATAAATGTGAGTATTCTGCAACTGGACTAAATCATCTTAAAAGTCACAAAGAATATAAACACGAAGGAGTGAGATATCCTTGTGATAAATGTGAATACACCGCAACATGCCGAGGTAATCTAAGAAAACATATCAAGAGTAAGCATGAAGGAGTTAGGTATCCTTGTGACAGATGTGATTATTCTGCAACCAGCCAAATTCATCTTAGACAACATATTCTGAATATACACGAAGGAGTGAGATATCCTTGTGATAAATGTGAATATTCTGCTACTAGGCCAAATCATCTCAGAGAACATATTAAGAATAAACATGATGGAGTGAATACGCTGGAACTACAACAGGAGATCTTAAAAGGCACATCGTAAAAAAGCATTGAGGCGTGAGATATTCTTGTGATATATGTGAATAACGGCTCAGCTACATTTGTGCCTGGTCACAATTTGCTTAGTCACATTTTGCCTAGTTTGTCAAGAGCATGTTCTTTGCTACAGCTGAACTAGTTGAATTTTAATGAATTTTAATTGTATCTTGTCCAGGAATTTTAACATTTCTTTTACTCTATAAAATATGGTAATGTATCAGATAAATAAATATTTTTAAATACATAGGTTATATCTTTATTCATCTTTATTTATCTTCTGCTGGTCAACAATAGAAACTAGAACAGATTAGAATTTTTTAAACTTTTATCTTCTCTAGATTCAGAAGCATTTAAAGTTGGCGCAGTTTTTTCTATCACAGGGTAAATCATTCCATAGAGAAACAACTCTTAGGCTAAAAGAAATGTTTATGAATATCAAAGTGAAAGAAGATTTTCTGACATTCTTGTAATTCTGTTGGATGTATCTGCTAACATTGAAAACCAAGTACCTTTATTAACATTATTAATAATAATAATATGATAATCTTATGAGGAAAAAAATGTAATAATGGAAATTCTTAAACGAGATGAAATAATCTTGATGTATTCTTTAACGAAGGCCGCAGGCCTGAGTTAAAGAATGCATCAAGATTATTTCATCGAGTTTAAGAATTCCATTATTACATTTTTATCCTCATAAGATTATTATTATATCATATTTGTGAGGTTCCATGGGCACATACCCAAGAAATTATAGTANGAATATTCTTTAACTAGTGTAAGAATTTCCATTCTTTAATGCTTGGAGCGTGTAAGAATATACATTCTTTCACGCTCTGACCGTGTAATAATTTCCATTCTTACACGGTCTGAGCGTTAAAGAATGAAAATTCTGCACCTACAGTGTAAGAATAAGCATTCTTAAACGCTAGGAAGCAAACAATATTAAAATTGTTCCTCCTGAACCGTGTAATAATGGGAATTCTTACACGATAGGTTTACTACTATGGAACCGAACAGATATGATATAATAATAATTATTAATGTATAGGTCTTCGCCTATATGAAGAAAATTGTTAAAAACAACTCATACCGAAGAACCTAGCGTCCATACAAAACCAGAAAGTTGCAATATTCGACTGAGATCATGAAAAAAAAATCAATTTAATTCCAAACAAATCATTCAGATATTACAACCTATAATCATCGAATTTTATTCGACGCATTCGTATGTTGCTACTTCATGATATTTTTAATTTGTTTTAAATAGATTCAATTTAAACGATGATTAGTTGACCGCTTGTGCATTGTTTTTCTTTTTCGTGAACACTCCCTTCAAGATTTAGTAAACCATTGACACAGATTAAAAATGAAGCAAATGAAGTGACAAAAAGTTTCCGCATATTTTTGGCCTGTTTCCGGGTTTTAGCAAAAGTTATAAATTTTCATTTTGCTGGTTGGTTTCTCCTCTTTTTTTTCAATCCGTTTCCACGAAAATTTGGTCCGTGTCCAGTTTTCAGAAAAAGTAAAAAAATTTCAGTTTGTTTGTTGGTTTGCTGTTTCTGCAAATTTTTGGTCCGTTTCTGGTTTTCAGAAAAAGTTGGAAGATTCGAACTAAAAATGAAGGGACCCCCCCCCCCCCCAGCTACATCTCCACCATCCCCTTAATAACTTTTCTGAAAACAGGAAATGGAATAAAAATATGCGGAAACGGATCGAAAAAGAAAGAAAAACCGAGCAACAAACTGAAAATTTATAACTTTTTTTGAAAACCGGAAACGAATCAAAAATTTACGGAAACAGATCGAAAAAAACAGGAAACCGATCAACAAACTGAAAATTTTTAACTTTTCCGGACACCGGAAACGAACCAAAAATATGCGGAAACTGCTCGAAAATTTTGGGAAATCCCTCAAAAATATTTGACCCGTAAAAACCGGAATTCAGGGAAACCAATCGAATAAAGTGGGAATTCCCTCAAAAAATAAGTTTTGGGGGGGTTTCCGTTTTTTTCCGTTCCCGTGTTGGACCGTTTCCGTTTTAAGGCCTTTCCATAGCACCAGATCACATTATGTCACCCAAATTGTATCTTATGTCTTAAAACTACAATACACCAGCTAAGGAAACACATATGGAGTAAACTTTAATAAAGAAATACATATTTGCTGCCACATGCTCTTCAATGATATTGTATATTGGAGAGGGTGTACTATTGTTAGACAATTTAATGAGATTACTTCTAGCAGAGACAATGGCCAAAAACTTAAAGGAGGAAATAAAGATGGAGAATATTGAGATTAAAGAAGAGATTCAGGAAAATATCCTTTCCTCCTCTACTGTAGAGGATACATGTACTGTTTATGTAAAGGAAGAAGCCATAAAGATGGAGAATATTGAGATTCAGGAAAATATCCTTCCCTCTACTGTAGAGGATTCATGTACTGTTTATGTAAAGGAAGAAGTCATAAAGATGGAATATACTGGAATTCAAGGTAAATTTTCCCTTATATGCGTGCGCCCCATTTAAGGGGGGGTGGCACATACACCGAGTGCCCCCCCCCCTTTCCTATGCTCCCGGATGAATCCCACAAATTCTTGATTTTGTAGCAGTATTTTTAAGCTCTTCATTACCATTTTTATTCCATTTACTGATTTTTTTTCTTCATTTTCTAAAGTCCATAAACTTACAAGCTTGATCTGATCATGTACGCATTAAATTTTCATGTTTTTCTTTTTGAAAGCTATTTATTTTCATTGGTGGTACAAAAGTGTCTCGTGCATTAGTTACTTATAAAAATGATGTAGAAATGAAGGTTGCAAAGGCACAGCGGACATGCCTCTTTATAAATAGAGGGTCACTTGTAATTACGCATATATTCCATTAAAGCAGTGCTTGGGATCAATTTAATTTGATGCGGATCCGTATCCTGGATCCACACTGGGAAAAAATGGATCCGGATCCAGGTCATTTCTTTAAAATTTACTGATTTTTTTATTTTATTTTCTCGCATATTTTTATCCTAAAACTTGATGAACATTCAGAAATGAGGAAATTTTATAATCTCTCTTTTTTTTCAAAAGTTCAGATTTTGGTTTTAGGAGTAAAAAAGGTTTTTTTTGCAGTTTTTGGTTGATATATTACCCCTTGGATCCGGACCCGTGGATCCGCATATTTTTACGGATCCGGATCCAGCAAGCCAAAATCTTGCGGATCCAACGGATCCGGATCCTAAGCACTGCATTAAAGTATTTATTGACAAAGGGTGTTGACGGGGGGGGGGGGGGNCCCCCCCTACACAAAAGCTCTCTCTTTCAAAATTTTATTGAACAAAAAAAAGACCAGACATAAATGAACAAGAGGGATGGAACCGATCTTCGACTAAGAACGCCAAGTATGGAACAGAACGAGAGGACCGTTTTTCTACTTAGAATAGAACGGAACGAAAACGGAACAATTTCAAAAAAGTCATAACGTGCCCAACCCTACCTGTAGGGCATCGGTACTTATCATTAAGTACTTTTAAAGAAACTATCAAGATGTTTTAGTTTTTATACAACTTTTTTCTGTATTTAAGACAATTACAATCCTTCAATAACTATCGTTAACAATAACAACCCTAATTTTGCAAAAAAAACAATCATATGAAAATGTTCGCTTATAGTTTTAAAAAACAATAGTCTTCAAAAACAATCATTTTCCTTTTCTAAAACCCATAAACGATTGAATCTAATTAAAAAAAGCTTATTTAATGATATGATCGATCTCAAAAACTATTAACATTCCCAGTACAATTTAATATCCTATTTAATATTAATATTTAGCACAAAGGAGACGCAGAAGAGGAGCAGGAGGAGGAGGACCTTGGGTCCGAGGAGGTGGAAGAGGAGGAGTACAACGAGGAGGACAACAAGGAGGACGTCGAGGAGTACAACAAGGAGGACAACAAGGAGGACAACGAGGAGGACAACGAGGAGGACAACAACAAGGAGGACATGGAGGTGGAAGAGGAGGAGGCCGAGAAGGAGGACGAAGAGGTGAACTACATCGATATAAAATATAATTTTATATATTCAAATTTGAATTTACTATTCTACGATGTATAATCACTGAGTTTGAGCGCAAAGTCGACTTTCAAAATCATCTTTTTGAGTGCAGATACATATTGAGAATCGGTTATTCTTAAATTATTAAATAACGACGACAAAAAATGTAAACAAAATTTTTCAGTAAACTAATTAGTTGTTTAGGAACAAGGTGAGAAAATAAAAATCTATTCTTATCATCGAAAATACGTATTCTTATTCAATTATTAGTTTCTATAATCTCTCATTATTCACAAAGATTTTCTGCAAATTTTCTGGATTTTTATTGAAGAAGTTGACATTTGAAGAATTTGTAGAAAAAATCATAGAAAATAAGAAATTCAATATAATGATAAAAACGAAATAATTGATTCTGACATTGATTTATTGACAAATTTCTTTTGAGAAATATGTTCCTAAACACCTAATTAGTTTACTGAATAATTTTTACTTAATTTTTCGTCGTCGATATTTAATAATTTTAAAAAACCGATTCTCAAAACGTATCTGCACCCAAAAAGATTATTTTGAAATTCAACTTTGCGATCAAACTCACTAAATATACTTCGTAGAATAGTTTTATATGTTTCAATTGAATCCTAAAGAATTTGTCCACAATACTGCATACTCAGTTCAACTACCATACATAGCCGGTCACTCCCTTTAATGGATAATAATTTATTTTCATATTTAAATAATTTTAAAAATCTGTCTTATAAATGCTGTTACATACGTCAAATAATCTGATCCAACTTTTTCATAAATTTAAAGCTATCATTTTAAAATCTTTACATATAAGGCAATAATTTTATTATAAAGACTATCTGAAAATCATGAAGATTTCCATTCAACCACAAGATTTTTATATTTTTACTGAAAATTAAATTTGAAAATGTGATATTGCGTAAAAATTGAAGTAGAAACTTTCGATTGTGGCCAAGATGTCCGCGTAAAAATTGAAGTAGAAGTTTTGATTTTTGCATTTATTTTCTCTTTAGTTCAGGTAATTATCATATTTTTTTAACTACAAAAAAGTTGGTTCCACTTAAAATTGTATACAATCTTTTAAGATTTTAGCCAGCACTTAATTTAAACCGGTTTTGGGGGGATTTGAGACGCGGCTTAAATATATTAAATTCGGACATTCGTTACCCAAAAATATTTCAAACTCAACTTAAAAAGTTACGATTACGGTTCAGTGTTTAGTTTATACATTCATTTAAGTATTTAAATTATTCCTGAATGATTCAGCCTTAAAAGTAAATAAGTTTTAACGTCCAAGTAACCCTGATAGCAAGATGAAAAATTAAACAAATTCATTGCAATATTTTCTAAAGTCTCATCCATAGTAAACACCTGTGTACTTGACTAATAATACCAATACCAATACCAATACTTGACTACTATTATTTTAGGACGAAATGATAAAGTTCTAAATCTACTGGAAAAGTGGGCAGATATTTTGTTGAACTATAATAATCATTAAAGCAATATTTAAATGTATTTAATGTTGTTACAAAGCAATAGTTGTACCTATAGTGATATAAGTGAAATTGGTTTGTTTCTACCGCACAGTTAAAGTTTTTTGGACTATTTAGAGTCATAAATCGAGTCTAAAAGTCGTCTTCCTGTTCCAGAGTTTTTTGGTGCTCATTGTATTACCTTAGTTTATTATTATTTCATAATTTCGAGAAATTTCTTGTCAAAGTTGGTATTTTTATTTGTTTAGTTTGTAAGGCAGCAAACATATATCTGCAAATTCTTGAAATTTTACAATATTCTAGTTTTTTAATTTCAAACTGGACACGAATATTTTGACTTTCATTGGGATTTATTAGGATGTAACTCTTATTTTTTTTAGACTCTTGTCACAATTTCTAGATTATGAAACATATCGAACCTGGGTTTAACTATAATCGGTTAAACCCTAGCTCTAATATCATTTTAAAAGATTTGAAATTCCAACAACAATTTGTGTTAAATGATTTTCCATTAAACTCTAGCAGAGCACGAGATATGAGGGGTAATTACCTTAAATTCCAAGGATAAACCATTAATAACAGTGAAACTAAATGTACACGCTCTCCCGTAAAAAAAATATATTTTGCCAAAGGTTGTATAGTTAAGTTAGATATACTCTGGGTGCCCTCCAATATAGGTAAATGTCGTCTGTATAGCAATGGACATTCTTAATCCTCAGATGACACTGATTATTATAAAGAATGATAAACATAAACAAGATATAAAATTAAAAATTTGAATTAGAATTGCATTATATCAATACAATGAAGACTACTTTCGATTTAAATTTTGATTTATATTAAGTTGTTAAACAGTATGAATACACAATCATAGAAAAAAAGAGAATTGCTGTCCATTGAAAACGCTTCTTTTTGATTATTAGTAAACTATTACAATTTTATTTATGTTCCTTATAGCTGGCGAAACAGTTGAACCGAATAACTTAACAATTTATGAAGTAATCCACAGCTGTCCCAGGATAAAAAGTCTAAACTCGTATATATGGTCCCTATGGCATGCCAAACAGCTGAACCAAATGGCCTAATATTTTTAATTCAAATTTTTTATTCTTCAAAATTCGATTTTAAAAAATAAACGTGTAACGCCCAGCCTTTCTGCTTTCCATAAATAATGACCATATACATTTGTATTATGTTTCTAACAGCTGGTAAAAAGAACAAAACTAAATGACATGTAATATATTTTGAAGGGAACCCAATAATAAGCCTGGTTGGTGGTAACAAAAACTTAAAAAATTCAAATTAATTCTCTTTAAAATTTTGATTTAAAAAACTGCACAAGCAACGCCAGACCCTTCAGCATTCTATAGAACAAAATTTTACATTTTTATTAATATTCCTTATACCTGGCGAAACAATTGAACCTAATGACGTTGACAATTTTTGATGGAATCCAGAGGTGACGCAGTATTATCTTAGGCTATATAAATTCAATTTTTTTCTTTTTTATTAACTGCACGAGCAACCCCAAACCCTTCACCATACAATAGAATCAAAGGTTACATTTTTATTCATGTTCTTTATAGCTGGCGAAACAGTTGAACCGAAAGCCTTGACAATTTTTGAAGGAATCCAGAGCTGTCCCAGGATTATCATAGTATTTATAAATTCAAATTCTTCTATAAATAAGATTTAATATATTACTTGGGAAACGTTGGGCCCATCAACTTATTATATAATAAAAAAATCCAAAATCGTACATATTCTGCTAAACAGCTGAACCAAATGGTTTTATATTTTTTTGAAAAAACCCACGAGTATCACGTAAGTGACATACACTAAAATAAATTCAAATTTTTTATTCTTCAAAATTCGATTTTAAAAAATTTTAATGGACAACGACCGGTGTGCCGTGATTTTCTTTTTTCAAATGTCGTCTTTTCAATAATAATTCTAGAAAATCTGAGAAAATCTTTGTGAATAATGAGAAACCAGAATAATGAGAAAATAGAAACTAATAATTGAACAAGATTACTTATTTTCGATGATAAGATTAATTTTTATTTTCTCAACATGTTCCTTTATATGACATCCGTAGTTTATTGTAGAACTTTTTTTACAATTTATGTCGTTGTTATTTAATAATTAAAAAAAAACTAATTCTGGAAATGTATCCACCCCCAATGTGGGAGTTTTGAACGTAAAATTTGCGCTCAAACTCAGGATTTACAGATCTTTAAAAAGTTTAATATGTCTCAAATGAATCCGAAAGAAGCTTTCCAGAACACTGCATACTCAGTTCAACTACCTGACATAGCCGGTCACTCCCTTTAACTTCCAAGTAACCCAGAATGCAAGATAAAACCTTTAAAAATGCACTGCAATATTTGCTAAAGTCTCATTCCATAGTAAATAACCCGAGTATCCCAATACTTGACTAATATTATTTTAGAGACTGATCAAACTCTGAACATCTTGGAGAAAGTGGTGGATTTTCTTCTCAAACACAGCAACAAAGGATGATTTATAAAAATTTAAATCTGTAAATAAATATTGATCTCAGCTTTATTCAAAGTAATTCAATCCCGTTATGGTTATATTCTGCATCCAGCCTTGCTCCTTAAATATAAATGTGCTCACCAGTGGCGTACACAGGGGGGGCAGTAGTCATCTTGCCCCCCCCCCTGGAAAATACAAAATTAAAAGGAAACAAATTTAAAAAGTAACACCTGAAAATGACAAAGACTAAGGATCTGTCTAAATTCACTGTTAACACAAAATTTTAAGATACTTTAAACTAAAACTTTTGCAAAAACGAGACCTCGACATATTAGATATGCTCATAACATGATGTAAGATGTAATAAAGGTATTCTATTTTCTATTGTTATATTTTTTCTTACAGTCATTTTATAAAGGAATTGAGTCTTTGGCACAAACTCAAATTTTCAAACCTCTATATCCATACCACCTATCTATACCTATCTATCTATACCACCCAATAGCGTAATCCTTTGATATTTCAAACTTAGACTATTTGATCTAACAGAATTCATAGTTTGAAATATCTAAGGTTTAGGATATTTGGTTGAGAAGATATACAAATTAGAAAATAAGATTTTGTTGCAAAGACTCGTTTCCTTTATAAATTTATAAAGTTAAAAAGTTAAAGTTAAAGTTAGTTTTTCGAGCAAAGGAATAATTTTTAGACTCTATAAGGTTAGTAACACCCAAAAATGTAGTCTTTTTGATGTATTTTTATGGTGTTAATTGACTTTTAGAACAAAACAATTCCAGGGGGGGGGGCAAAAAACAGCGAGGGGGGGGGCAAAAATAAATGTTTGCGCTTCGCGCGAAATCTTGCCCCCCTGGCTAAAATCCTGTGTACGCGCCTGGTGCTCTCATATCCAATTTAAATGGTAAAGATTAGAAATATCCTAACAAAAGTTCTGATCTCACGTACAATTTGAACTTTTATTTGAACATTTTCTAAATATTGGTGACTTTTTTAACCAAGAAATATCGTAAAGGATATTATACTTTGCAATAGTATTGTAAAAAATAAGAGTAAAAAAAATTCAAATTTTTCTTTAGAATTCGATTAAAAAAATTCACAGGCAACGCCGTACCGTTCAGCATTGTATACAATAAAATATTTCAATTTATTTATGTTCCTTACAGCTGGTGTAACAGTTGAACTGAATGACTTGACCATTTATGAAGGAATCCAGAGGTGTACCAGGATTATCATAGTCTATATATAAATTCAACTTTTTTCTTCTATAAAATAAGATTTAAATATTGCATGGGAAACGCTGGACCAGTCAACTTCCTATATAATAAAAAGCCTATAATCGTATATATGTTTCATATAGTCTGCCAAACAGCTGAACCGAATGGCCTGATATTTTTTTGAGAGAACCCCGGGGGTATCTCCGAAGTAACATAGGCTAAAATGAATTAAAACTTTTTATTCTTGTAAATTCGATTTTAAAAAATTAAACGGGCAACGCCGGTGTGACGTGAAATTTGGCCTGGGCTTTAAAAAGAAAGTCCGGGGTACTGTATTTCGACCTGAAAACACAAATTGAACAAAACCTTTTTTCGATTCCGATACTATGATATTGCGAATTACCGCTACATAATTTTTATATGTGCAAGGGATAGAAATTAAAATATCTCTGATGTACTCAACCGACCACTCTATTGATTAATTGCTAGGGAGGTCTGTTGTGTACATCTGAGCTAAGCTTTACCTCTTCGTTTTATTACTCTATGATAAACACTGTATTCGATGCTCTTCAATGATATTGTATGAGAGGGTGTAACCGTGTACTATTGTTAAACAATGTAATGATATTTCTTCTAGCAGAGACAATGGCAGGAAATTCAAAGGAGGAACTAAAGATGGAGAATATTGAGATTAAAGAAGAGATTCAGGAAAATATCCTTCCCTCCTCTACTGTAGAGGATACATGTACTGTTTATGTAAAGGAAGAAGTCATAAAGATGGAAAATACTGGAATTCAAGGTAAATTTTTAAAGAAATGTAAATGACATTTTTCCTGATGGATCAAAGAATTAGAAACTAATATAAAGTTAAATCTGTTATTTCAATAATTTTTCTGTTGTGTCGGTTCACCCCTGTTGGATTCCGGGATTGCAGTACTCTTACTCAGTATGCTCCCTCTAAACCCTCTAAACTATTCACCTTGTTTTACATCCTACTCTGATTTGATCTTTTCTCATTCATCTTACCATACGATTCATTATTAATCCTATTATATCATCTTAGCACGCATAGGGGGCCCTCATATATTAAATGAGTCTGAATTATGCGGAGAAAAAATGAAAAATTTATGCTAATTTAGGTGTGGTAACAGTTCGCCCAATAACGTTTCACCCAGTCACGTTTCACCCAAAACGTTTCACCCAATAACGTTTCACCCAAAATAATGTTTCACCCAAAATAACGTTTCACCCAATTCACGTTTCGCCCAAAATACATTTCACCCAACTCACGTTTCACCCAAACTACACTAACTTAAGAGTTTAACCCCCCCAAAAAAAATCTTGCAAAATTTATTTTGACTTTTTAAAAATTATATCTTTTAATTTATTAAAATTGTATAGATAAGGTTACAGTTCTAATTACTGCTCAATTTATGCATGAGTCGATATTTATGTCTATGTTGATCAATAAGAATGGGCTTCCCCCTTTTTGAGGAGATGTACTTAGATACATGTAACTGTGTCGCCATGGTCAGATAAAATGTGGTTTTGCAGATTTCGAACAAAAAAGTTGCGGATTTACAACAATTTGCATTAATGTATTTGTATATATGAGTCGACCCAATCAGATTAGATTTTTTTAACCAATCTAAAAACATTTCCACAATTCTCTTGTTTTTCCCAATCAAAATTTGAGGTAAAACGGTCCAGGGGTTTTGGAGTTATGATCGGAAATCATAACTCATCGGCAATGTATGTTTTAGAAGAAAAAAAAAAAGTGAAACTCTTTAATAAGTGTAGTTTGGGTGAAACATAATTTGGGTGAAACGTAATTTGGGTGAAACGTATGTATTGGGTGAAACGTGAATTGGGGGAAATGTTATTTTACCAAAAATTGGGTGAAACGTTTTGGGTGAAACGTGATTGAGTGAATCGTTATTGGGCGAACTGTTACCACACCCTAATTTATCCTTTTAAATATTTTTAAATAAAATATTAGCAAGTAAAACAATGAACATTTTTACGGCACTCCGCGTAATCAAACATAACTTCTGTAGAGAATAATTTTAGTAAAAAAAAAGAAAACAAAAATTTGACATCAAAAGGCAAGTTTTTATCTTTTTAATTCTTAATTTTCACCCGAAAATTCAGCAATAACCCTAAAGACTTTTTTGATTTTCAGAGCAAAAAAATATAACTTATTTAGGAAAAAAAATATTTTTAATGATCTGGGGGGAAAAACTTGATGATGTCAAAAGGCATGTTTTTATCCTTATTTTTACCATTCATACAAAAAATTCAGCAAATAAACCCTACCATTTTATTTGATGCTCAGCGCAAACATATTTAATTTATGGGGGGNGGGGGGATTAGTTTTGAAAGGGGCGAAAGATTTTCTAATTTTCTAATTTTCTAATCCCTATATAATTGAAACCTGATGGTGTAAACCTTATTTCAAACTTTGACTTTTCATAGTTCATAGAATTCATTGTTTAAAAATTGATAATTTATTTCCTCAACTGCCTTATCATTGTACAAGTGTTTTTATTTCTTTGAAGACAGTAAAAATGTCATTGTTAGTTCTTTTGAAAATGTTATTTTACAAACACAAGACAAAGCATATCTCAAAACGCACAACAAATATTATAAAAAATAGCATTTTTGTTTGATTTTCAAAGTTTAAAAAATAACTTTAAAAAATAAACCGAGTGTTAAAAATCAATAAGATTTTAAGAATTTTTTTTAAGGACAGGATCAACTTGGAGGAAGTGTTCCTCCGGGAATAGGGATAAAGAAGAAGCAGAAACGGTCTGCTGATGGCTGGAAGAAGCAACAGGCCAGGATGGCCTTCTTCCACCCCAGCCCCGAGGAAAAAAGAAAAGCTCAACTTGAAGGAAGTGATCCTCAAGGAATAGGGATGAAGAAGAAGCAGAAACGGTCTGCTGATGGCTGGAAGAAGCAACAGGCCAGGATGGCCTTCTTCCACCCCAGCCCCGAGGAAGAAAGAAAAGCTCAACTTGAAGGAAGTGTTCCTCAGGGAATAGGGATGAAGAAGAAGCAGAAACGGTCCGCTGATGGATGGAAGAAGCAACAAGCCAGGAAGGCCTTCTTCCACCCCAGCCCCGAGGGGAAAAAAAGCAGCGATAATGCGGGAATTTACTAAGGCCTATATTAAAACCTATAATGACGTATATAAAAACTAACTAGGTATTCACTACTCTACAATAAAATTGAAAAATTTGTAAAAAAATTTTTTTTTATAAAACCAAGTATGCTATATTCTCAATGGTACCCATTAAACCTTCATCTCATCACTTTTGTGCATATATCGTCGTTTTCCTCGCTAAAAATGTTTAATTATTACAATTTTATTCTAAAAATAATTTTGAGAAAAACACTTTATGCAAATGACACGATTAAAAACAATAAGAAAATACAAAGAAATAAAGAAAGTAATTTATAACTTCAATAATTGTTACCCTCCTTTTCTTTTGAAAATTATTTAATTCCCACAATAATTGCAAATGATTGGGTAGGATTGGAATTCTATTCGGTACATAAGGATAGATAGATAATTTCATATGAAAAATAAATAACTTTCGGATAATAATATAAAATAAAGAAAAGATAAACTTTCAAAATCAAATTTTTCAATTTTGATCATGAAATTAATCTACAACGCATTAAGAATAAAATGAAAATATTTATTCTTTCTCAGTTTTATATTTTTCACTATTACAACCGATCTCTGTTTTACCTGTTTTTCTAAGATTTAATTTTGATTAACTGTTAATTTATTGAGAAGCTTGTCCAATTTACAAAGGTACCCTTTAAAGCTTTGGTTGATTAAGAAAGTATAAGATATCCATCATCTCCTCGTTCAAAACTGATGGTTGATGAGAGTTCAATTGTGGTTTCTTATCAAATTAACTGACAAACTACAAATATGTGCTTTGAACTATTTTAGACATTTTTTTTTGTAGGATATAGTCTTTTTCGTATTTGCTGAATATGATCTGTTTAAACCTACAACTTTTATACAAAATTGCATACATATGAATTTTCGTAAAAATTTGACACAGCTTTATATCAATTTCTCAAGCCAGACAGGAACATCAGATAGATGTATTATTCAACGCCTGAGATTCTCAGGTTTCATCCTATACCCCCTTTCATTTTTCCTTTACAGTCCCCTTAAGCTCTTCAAGCTAGAAAAACGACAATATATTTCACACAATTGATCAGATCTCAGTGTAAAGGGTTTCATTGTTGATGTGAAAGGTCACCAGAAAGTTTAAATTACAAGGACTCCATTTCATCTTGATAATGGTTTATTGAATCTTTAATTTCAGTATGAAGCTGTTGTCTCATGTTCACTGTGTAACTGTCGAGAGTAAGAAATTCTTCAGACAGCGTGACCACTAAGACTTCCACGTGCAACATCTACCATGTGACAGACAGTCAATGCTGAATCTGTAATGACAAATTTCAGAAAGAATGGCTGGAATCATAAGTGAGGAAATTATGAATATTGAGATTAAAGAAGAGATTCAGTAAGAAGAGGATACATACAGTTTATACAAAAGAATAAGATGTTAAGGTGGAAATTACTGAATCTCAAGGTAAGAGTTAACATCTTTTCATTGAATATTTCAGTGATCAATAAGAAAGGTTTTTTCCTTATCGCTTTTATTTATTTTCAACATTTTTTGCTAATCATTCTCCCCCCTGTACGGAAATAAATTAAATGCTGTTTTTTTTTAACAAAGTTCGTCAGCGAAGAAGACGTTGCTGATAGATGCATTCAAAACACCATGTATACCATCACTGGGCAACTTATTTCAATTACTACGCATACGTGTCTATTGAAATAATAAAAATAATAATAATTGATAATCTTAATAAATCAGAATTATAATTTTGACTTTTTCTAATCTATTTTTTTAGACATTATGAAAACCAATAAAGAGGATCGTCTCCGATATAAATTAAAGAAAACTAAGAAGAGGAAAGTAGAAGGTGAAATATATTCTTATGGTGAAAATTGAAAATTGACATTTAGGAGTTAGATATCCCGGTAACAAATGTGATTATTCTTCAACTACTAAAAGGGATCTAAAAAGACATATTGAGAGTAAACATGAAGAAGAGAGATATCCCTGTGATAAATGTGAGTACACTTAAACTACAAAAAAAGGTCTAAAGAGACCTATCGAGAGTAAACATGAAGAATTGAGGTATCCCTGTGATAAATGTGAGTACATTTTAACTACAAAAAAGGTCTAAAGAGACCTATCGAGAGTAAACATGAAGAATTGAGGTATCCCTGTGATAAATGTGAGTACATTTTAACTACAAAAAAAGGTCTAAAGAGACATATTGAGAGTAAACATGAAGGAGTGAGGTATCCCCGTGATAAATGTGAGTACACTTCAACTACAAAAAAGGTCTAAAGAGACCTATCGAGAGTAAACATGAAGGAGTGAGGTATCCCCGTGATAAATGTGAGTACACTTCAACTACAAAAAAGGTCTAAAGAGACATATTGAGAGTAAACATGAAGGAATGAGGTATCCCTGTGATAAATGTGAGTACTCTGCTATTTCGAAAGGTTATTTAAAATACACATTGACAGTAAAGAGAAGGGAGTTAGTTATCTTTAAGTAAGATTATTGTTATGAAATAGTTGCTATTTTATCGCGTAATTTCTTTCACTTATCTCTTTGCATTTTGGTATTTCGATATGATGTCAGAATTTAAAAAGGACGAAAGAGAGACAAAAGATAAATAAATGATTATTTGTTAGGGCTACAGCCTAACCATTTCTGGTTGTTTTAATTCGTTGACCCTCCTGAGATTTATGGTAATCGGCAAAAAAGTTCTTGGAAAAAAAGTTTCCGATAAAAAAGTCCTATAACAAGTGAAAATACATGATCCACCATGGAAAAAAGTCCTAGTTGTAAACATCCTTACAATGATCGTAAGCTTTCAGGGGCTTGTTATTAATACACCCATGGCTATATATATTCAATATGCAGATACATGGGGAAAAAAGTCCTTTTTTGGAAAATAAATTTCAAAAAAGAAATATAAAATATATTTATTATATA
>NW_019397306.1:0-91006 GCF_000591075.1 Eurytemora carolleeae
ACTTTATAAAAATCTTCATTAACCCAGATTTCAACTCAAATATTCTCTCCAACCCTGTCGGAATCTGCATATCCTGTAAATGTAAGTATTTTTTGATAAAAAAGATATTTATGTTGTGAATGTTTTTATGTTACATACTGTAATGTTTGTCAGATAAATGATATTCTCCATTTGCTTTTTTAACCATATGTTAAGATAAAAGCTTCAGTGCATCTTTAAGTAAAGTTTCAAATACTTATAAGAATTAAATGTAAAATGTTTTAAAATAAAATAAGAGACTGTGTATATAAACACAAAAATTGAAACAACTTAAGTTATTTATTGTATCAAATTGTAAAATACACAGGTCGGTTAAATGATCTACGCCGAGGTGAGAATGTATCTGTAAATGTGCTTATGAAGTGGATTTTGAATACTGAAAGGCTGAAATTATTACCGAGATTTAAAGGTATTGTTTTCATTTTTTGCTTATACCTAATTTTCTTTTCATTACAAAAATAATAAGTATATATATTTATGAAAGAACTTGATTACTTGTCACAAACTCTATTCATCTAAGCATTTTATCTTTGCAACCTAATTAGTTACACTTAAGATTCTTCAAACTTTGAATATTTAATCTAGCAGAATTCATAGTTTTATATGTCAGGTTTCAAAGATATATGGATTAGAAAATTAAAGATATACATAGCAGCAGTCAAAGACATCCCAGAAACTCATGGAAACTTGGAGACAATATTCCAGAAAACAGGTCTCAATGAGCTCAAGTATTATGTAGCAGCAGATATGAAACTCGTGAATATTTTGCTTGGCCTAAGTGCACATGGTGGAAAATTCAGCTGTCTTTACTGTTCTGGGACCATAGGGGATTATATTGATGTTTAGATTTACTATGATTAGGATATCTTAATTTTTACTTGAAACATAAAGGAGTTGAGCCATTGTCACAAACTATGTTTTCTAATATCTATATCTTTGCAACCCAATGGTGTAGACCTTAAATATTTCAAACTATGAATTCTGTTAGATGAAAGAATTTAAGTTTGAAATATCAAAGGTTTACACCATCAGGTAGAAAAAAGGAAGGTATTATAAAATCAGATTTTGTGGCAAAGACTCAATTCCTTTAATTGTCTTAATTTCAGAAGAACCTGGTGATCTCAGGACATTTGGCGGTCTTGATATGAATTACTCAGCTTATTAAGAAAATGGCTCTAAAAACATGAAGAATTACAAGAATGTAATCAAACCATGTTTACTGAAGGAATCAGATAATACCCATGTCCTGGATGTTGTACCCCCTCCAGAGCTGCATTTGCTGATGAAAATCGTAACTGTGTGTGCTCAGCTTCTTTGTAATCAGCCAGCTGTCGCTAATCGGTTTAAAGCTTCTGGAATTATATTCCATGGTTATAATGGTGGAGGTCTAGATGGAAGAAACAGTAACAAGGTAGCTTTCAGTTCTACTTTCAATGTCTTTAATAAAAAATAAAATAATAGCTTTAAAAAGTCCTTGCTACATACATTGATAATTCTAACCTCCATTTCTCAGGTGCTGAAAAAACTGGAGAGTCTTTCTTCTTTTGTAATTGAAGAGTGTCCTGATTACCTTCCATTGGTTGATCTTTTGATGAAGTTTAACTCTGGTATGTTCTTGGGGAGATTATTGATACTATATTCTTATTCCTAAAAGAATGCCGAACTTTTTTTTAAAATCACTTATACTTAGTTTTTTTATAGTTGTTTTTTTCAGTTGTAGAATCATGCTTTGGCATGGAGCTCTTAGATGGCTATTGCATGGCCTTTGAAGATTTTAAGAATGAGCTAAAGGTACAGGTTTTTTCATATGATAAGACTTAAAGGGACAGTAAAGGAAAAATGAAAGGGGGTATAGGCTGAAAGCTAATCACTTTAGCTCTTGATCGCGACCCATGAAAGTCATATCTGAATAATATTAATTTACAATATTAAATCTAAAGATTTTTATTTTAGAGAAATAGAAGCGCCCTGCCTTAAGGACTGGAGAGAGGAAATGAAGAAACTAGAACTGTATTCAGAGTAAGATCTTAATGAAAATAAGCTAAAACAACAGCTTTAAGTATCTTAACATTTCATCAAAAAAGTAATATTGCAAAATTTATCTTAAAATTAGTTTTATTGCTGAATACTAAGAGCTAAAAATTAATTAAATTGTTATCTGCATTTCTTATATGCATTAATAAACGAATCCATATTAATTATAAAATAGCTTGTTCAAATAATCAAGAAAGTTCAGTACGATACGTAAAATAGTAACCTTATATTTCAAGGCTGAACGACAAGATCAATTATTTCAAGAAAAAATAAGCATTTCTAGAATGAACAACCGGTGTAACAACATACATTAAAAAATACGTTTAAGAATATATTTCTAGTTTAACACTCACGTGTAAGAACATATTTCTAGGATGAGTAACATTTGTTAGACTATATTAATAGGATGAAAGACGTTAAAGATTATATTTCTTAGCTAGAAGCGCACTATTGAGAATACATTTCTATGAAAAACGACACGTGTAAGAAAATAATTCTAGGATAAAATACACGTTCAGTAATATATTTTTAGGATGAAACACACGATCAGTAATAATTTCTAGGATGAAACACACGTTCAGTAATATGTATTTTTAGGATGAACAACAAGGAAGAGTTCAATGAGGTTAAGTATTGTCCTGTCTGCAGCAGAACTCTGTCCTGTCCTGATCAGATCTATCAGCACATGAGAACTGAGGAGCACAAACTATCCGTGAGTAGACTATGAGAAGAGTATGCAGTAGTTCGTCATACAATGGTAGGAACGTTAAAGTTCTGCGACTTTGATTCGTTAATCCATCGGTAACTGAAGTTAATACGTTCATATCAATGTAAATGCAAGATTTAATTATGTTCGGTGGTATAATTTTTTTTTTTTGAAAATCTCTAAATATTACATCACATCATTACTTGGAATTATTTTTTATTCAAATATGTACATTTTAAGAATAAATGTCTAGTTTTTCCGTTTCATTTTTTCACTTAAAAGGCAGCAAACTTTCTAACGAATGAAAGATGTTTAATTTTTTTATATTGGATAAACATAGCTGTCTGAATATTGTATTACTCAATTTGTTTATATTTTATTGTAAATTGTAATATGTGTGAAATAAAATATTTACAATGTAAGGGAACACATTTTTTAAGAAATACCAGTTAACTTCATAACGCATAAAAGACGCTTGTTTTTTGTTGTTGAAAGTTCAGTGTTACACATACCTTTTTTAACGAGCCTTCGACAGGACTAAAGACAAATACAGATAATTCCAAATTCTGATAGTGTACTCTGAAGTCCGAAATGGATATATTTAACGGTTCTACGGTTAATAATTTAGTCTATTAAATCCAGGTATAATAGAATTTAAAACATCCTGAAGGTTCAGACCTGGTCTCAAGAAGTTTATTACTGATTCATAGAAAGGAACGTTTTTGTTCGAATTTATTAAAGTTTGTGAAAAGTGTTAGGTCAAGAAAACATTTGATTGACAGGGGGAAATGGTTAAATTTATTTAAATCATCCAAAACCTTTTCTTTTTCATTATATTGTATAAAAAATTTGGCTAAAATTGGTTTACAAATTTGACTAAAATATAATTTTAAATCTACGAGAGTACAACCATTAAGATATTTAATATCTCTCGAAAATTTGACTCCCAACAAAAAACATACGTCAAAAATAAGAGACCTATTGGATGATTTCTCTGATGTAAGAACAAACATCTAGTCTAGAATGGTCTAGAATTCTGTAGTAGAATTCTTGAAAGCAGAACTGATTGAGCTGCTAAACATTTGTTTAAAATTAACATATTTGAATTTGCTGGTAAACTGTATACAAACAATTGATAGGAACAGCAATGGGATTACATCCAGACCCTTCCTATGCAAACATTTTTATGGCTAAGCTTGATTAAATTGTGAAACTTGCAAATGCATACAAAATAACTGACGAGTGCCCCCTGAAGATCTGGAAAAGATTTCTAGATGACTGTTTTGGAATCTGGACAGATTCTATTGAGAAAATATATCAATACCTGGATAATATCCATAAAATTCATCCTACAATCAAGTTTACTCTAGAACATAGTTCTCCATTTTATTGTGATTTAAAGGATGAACATGACTGTTGGTGTCACAGAATAAAAAGTATTCCATTCCTTGACACAAAACTGTTCATTGAAGATGGAAAAAATGTACCTACTTCTAGCATCTTGCAACCCAGCACATATTTCTAACAACATACCTTATTCACTTGCATACAGAAACGTACGAATTTGCAGCAAACCAGAACTTAAATGTTCTCCTACTTCCAGCAGTTTCTTTTATCTGAATCTTTGTTAAAGTACTTATCAAATTAAAACGTTTATGTCAGGTTTCATACTAGCTGTTTTTTGGGTTTAGCCGCAGTCGCAGTCTGCTGTTTTACTTCTTGCTTAAAATCCTTTGAATTTAACTCCCTTCTACTTTAATATTGTGCAGTGTTCATTGAAAAATATTCCAGTTTGAAATTCTGATAAACATTTTTAATGAAGGTATCGGAAAATTCTATTTGATCAATAGCATTACGGAAAGGAATGGAGCCTTCGACATACACTGAATTTCTAATTCCTATATCTTTGTATTCAAACGTAGACCTTAGATATTTTCGACTATGAATTCTGTTAGATCAATAATCTAAGTCCATCAAAAGCTAACTCAAACAGGTTACAAAACTTTAGGGACTAGAAGAATTAAATTTGTAGAAAAGACTCAATTCCTTCGTAAAATTTCTACTACAATATTATTAATAAAAAAATCATAATGTTAAAGAAGTCGGCATTAAGGATTCTAAAGATTTTATGGGCAACATGTCTTATAATTTAATATTCATATTTATTTAAACCAGAAGAGGCGAAAATGAAAAAATCTATTAGTTTTACTAAAATTTATTTGTACAGAAAAGTTATTTAGTTTTGCAGATATTAACGTACAAAAATGTGACTGGCAGTAACAGAATGTTGTGAGCGAAACAATTAAAAATGCACGCACAATTTTAACTTGACAAGTGACCTGTCCAAACAAATGAGAAAAATGTCATTACTTTAACGAGGATAATTGTAAAAAACTATTATAGTTGCAATCTTTTAAAAAAATTTGAATTTTAGAATTAGCGAAAATTTTAGCAACCGCTTGAAAATTAAAAACATAAATTCGAAAACATTAGACAATGGCAATGTATTATTTTTTAAATTAAGGTAATCAACTTTTTCTTTTGATCTTTGCAGAGCTGGAATTGAGAGGTTTTGGATTTGTTCTCCCATTCACAATATTCTCTATCTGTCTTAAAGGATTTAGTGATTGGTGGGGGTCACTTCGGAAAATTGTTGAGAGAAAAAATATTAATAATTTTTAAAATTGATCAATTTTGATAATTATGATTAATCGAAATTCCGTTTTTGTGCAAGATATCTTCCTGGAAATCTCCTTTGACATACTGAAATATCTGAATTATAATTGTGTTTGCAGTATAATTCTATCATTCTGATAAAAACTAAATTTTTTTATCATGCTGCAGAACTGCAGCCATTTCTATGAAGTCTAATGAATTTTCGAAAATATAAATTTGCCGTTTCTAAATAAAAACAGATAAACGAGCTTCTTGCAATAATTCGGATGGATCTCTCTTCAAAAATTTCGTTTTTAAAAAAACGTGGATTCTTCAAGTCACAGTTGGCAAAATTCCTAAATATACAATATATATTTATAATTATTTTAATGTGAGAAAAAAATTCCTGGAAAAATTATAATATTTACTGATGTTTGCCTCGTAGCTATTTTGACGGGTCAATAAAGTTCAATTTAGCAAAGGAGTTTTTATATTCAAAAACGCCGGAATTGTTAAATTATTATTGTTGAGAATGTTCACAGGGTTAAAAATTATTGAGTTAAAGATTTAACTCATGCTGTTCACTTTAAGGATTAGAGTTTCTTGTCTGAATTTTATTAATGTTCGAAAAGACGAAATGTTATTAAAGTACTGTTAGGTTAACTATTGTATTCATATATTTGTCACTAAAGTTTGGTCCTTTTCTGGGATCACCCTGTATCCGAACCATATAGTTTCCAGGAGTTTTCACCCTGTTTTTGAAGAAAAGTCCCCAAATTCCAGATCTTCGTTTCAGTTCCAGTTCTCCGCTCCTATCCTCAACAATCACATAGTTTAAAGTGTTCACGAGATCCGACCGAGAAGGTTGGAGGCGCAGAACTCGTTTTCTGTTTTCTGTCTGCTCCCGTTGAACACTTAGATCAATCCTTACATTATGAACCTTTGTTAAACTATTGGGCTCGGAGAACAAATCAAAGAACTCGTCCATGACTGTAGAGTTTGCGTCTCTTCTGTGCCGTCTCCTTCCTTTCCTTCTCTGAGGTTTAGAACCGCCGTTAAGTTGACAGGCAAAGCATCCTTCTGTGGAGATAAAATCGTCCGACCCCTCGTCCATGTCTTGAAAGTCCCAATCTCGCGCTAAAGCCTGATATGATGATGGATTAACTGTTGCAACACAGTGTCCGTCTCCTATACTCTGGTATCCCCTAGGACACTGGCAACTGTATCCCTGGTTTCCTGTGGGAGAGCAACCAAAGGCACAAGGCGCACTGCTACACCCCCCTCCTGATTGAATACAGATTGAGAGACCGGAGTCGAATTGGTATCCTGTAGGACAACCACACTCATAGCTCCCGATGGTATTCGTACACTTGGAGTTGCCGCAAGGATTAAGTCCTGAGTTACATTCATCCTTGTCTACACACTGGTTAAAGTATAAATGGAGCTGGAAACCCTCCGGACACCCACATTGATATGAACCTGCACTGTTCCTGCATCCCTCCTCACACCTGCAATACAAAGGATTAATCTTCCAATATCTTTGATTGATTATCTCAATTAGTATTATCATTAAACGCATGTTTTAAGTGACATATATATATATTCAATGAATCTCTGTACTTTTTTTAGTTCTTTTTACATAATTTGATAAATGACTAAAGAGCCTAATTAAACCTAATGAAGTGGTATCTAGTTATGTCTCAAGTCAGCATTTAAGTCTTCTTAGTTGAAAGCAACATATTTATTGTATATCCCTATCTTATCGGGACTTTATATTTGTGTTTCTTGTGAAATATTGTAACAAAAAATGACAATCTTCCTCAAATTTTACAGACACGCGACAAAGTCAAAACTGATGTGAACCTATGACAAATATTTGTTCATTCTTAATGAGATAGAGGTGAAAGCATGCTGATATGAGACCCAATTGCAGAGATGGGACGCGTGTAGAGAAGATTGAAGATTAAATCTTACCTGGAGTCATCATTGCATTCATTCGTGTCTACGCAGAAGGTTCCAGAGGAGTCTAATCTGAAACCTCGTGGACAAACACACTTGAAACTTCCGTCTGTGTTCTTACAGGTACCTGGAGACGGGCACAAACCCTGCACAGAAGTATCAAATTAAAGTGATGAAGAAAAAATTCTAAAAATGTGACAGTTGAAGAAAGGTTTTGCGACCTCTGTAAACAACGACAAAGATGACATTGATCAAGTAAAAGCTCGTTCAGACTTTCAAACTTAGGATTATTTAAGCAGAATCTTAACCCTTAGTTTTGGAAATATTTTGCTTAATAATTGCGTGGGTTTTCTTATCCCCCTAACCTTTTAAACATCCATTTTTTTACAAAGGTGTACACATGTGGAGGGCTATAGGGGCTTAGCCCCTCTTGGATCAGTAAAATCCATAGTTTCCAGGTGGTTTCCAGACTCTTAGCCCCCCCCCCATGTACCCCTCCTGGATAAATTCCTGTGTACCCCCTTGTTTCAATTTACCTGTTGCTCTACACACTCATCAATATCTAGACATCTCTCTCCGATCTGAATATATCCAGGAGGACACATACACCTGTAACTACCCTCGGTATTCACGCACTCGTGCTGACACCTATGCTGCCGCGTCAAACACTCGTCCACGTCACGACAGGTTCGTCCATCACGGTTCAACATGTATCCTGGAAGGAATATAGTTTAACCCCAAATATGGTTTTGTTCAAGGAGCAAGAGACTGGGTATGGTTTGCTCAGACATGCAAAGATTACAATGCCCGATTTCCAAAAGTAACTTTGTCTTATGCAAAGCATCCTTCTGTGGAGATAAAATCGTCCGACCCCTCGTCCATGTCTTGAAAGTCCCAATCTCGAGCTAAAGCCTGATATGAGGATGGATTAACTGTTGCAACACAGTGTCCGTCTCCTATACTCTGGTATCCCCTAGGACACTGGCAACTGTATCCCTGGTTTCCTGTGGGAGAGCAAGTTTTACCCCAAATATGGTTTCGTTCAAGGAGGAAGAGACTGGGTAGAGTTTGCTCAGACATGCAGAGATCACAATGCCCGATATCCAACAGTAACTTTGTCTTATCGAGTTTGTATTAGATATTTCTTTAAACTGTTAAATTTTATTTGTGATTTCTCTGGGAACGTGTCTTGCACAAATCTTGCTTTTAAGAAGCTTTGTAGAAATGATCAGAATTAAACACTTTGAACTAAAAAAACGACGATATCTTGCACATTTCTGATCAGTTCAAGGGCTCAAGTACCGTTGTAAATCGGACTTTGCCATCTTTGCATGAAATTATGCTTAAAGTCCCATTAAGGGCTTTTTAATAAAGGAAATGGTCTCACAAAGGTAAAACGCTCATAAGATAAATCTTTACACTATCCCATGATGCTTATTTCCTGATCGCATAAACCATTAAACCGATGTCGGAAACCGGGTTTCTGTAAAGGAATAAGGCAATATTGTAGATATCACTGTTTTGAGAAGACACACATTTATAATAAATACTTTGCTTGTCTGTCTTGTTTGTCTGTTTTTTTTTGTATCCCAAAAACGTCATGACGGCTGAACTTATCGGGCCCAAATTTTTAGTGGAAATCCGCCTGACCCCAGGGAAGTTTTAAGAATGATCGAATTTTCAAAAATTTGCCTCTAACAAAATTAGATTTTTAAAAATTTTGAAAATCCGCGAAATTTTTAGGAAATCCACGAAATTTTGTGTTTGTTTATTTTAGAATTTACATTAAAAGAACATGTTCACAATAAAAATAGAAGTTCCTCTAAAAGCCTAGTTTATTTATAATAATTCTACCTGGGGGACATTCACATTTATAGGATCCAAAGGTATTCAAACATTCATGTTCACAAGGGTTCGGTTCCTAACAAATTTAGAGTTAGTCACTCATCTAAAATGTACAAAAAATTCTTTTTATAAAATTATCTTTCCTGAATTAATCAGGAAAGAAAATTTTAGATGATCGGAGAATTTGTTTCTCTAATTTAAAAAGCTCAGTTTAACAACAGGACAAGTACAATTACTACTTGTACATTTGTTTGATTTGACGTTAATTTTGCATGCTTATGATTAAAATTATTATTGCCCCCCCCCCCAGTCAATTTTTCCATCATACATAATCCGAATTAGACATTAAACAACCCTCCCTGCCTAGCATGATATCAGTTTGAGGTTAGATTAGAACTTTACAATACTATAGTTCACAATATGCTCGATTTGTTTGTATAGGCACCAGGCAGTGGGTTCGGTCGGACCAGGGATAGATATATACAATCTAACCAACTACAATATTACTGGGAAAACATTATATTATAGAATTACAATTCATACATTTTAACTAAAGTTATTTTGTTGACCTGAAATGTGGTTTATCAAGTATAGTGGAGGGGAGGGAGTTGACTCAGTGTGCAGAGAATCTTGAATCCGCGTAGACGGACCAGAGTCCGCGGTGTAAACTATGGTGACAATTCACAAGTTCGGAGCAACACCGCTCACCTGTCATGCTTGGTCTTCAGACCAGAGCAAGGTTGCAATCTCACAAAACAATCAAAACATTGTAATCTATAAATCCGGAGGTAAAGGTTGGGAAACTGAATCCCAGCTCCAGCAGCATGATCTGAGAGTTACGGGTATAGACTGGGCTCCTAGAACCAACCGTATAGTAACCTGTAGTGAAGACAGGAACGCCTATGTCTGGGTTAAAGACGGAGAAGCCTGGAAGCATACTCTGGTTGTTCTGAGGATAAACCGAGCTGCAACCTGTGTCCGCTGGTCTCCGGACGAAAATAAGTTTGCAGTAGGTTCCGGAGCTAAGGTTATCAGTGTCTGCTTCTATGAAAAGGAATATGATTTCTGGGTGGCTAAGCATATTAAGAAACCCATCAAGTCAACTGTTACAACAGTAGACTGGCATCCTAACAATATTCTGCTAGCCGCAGGTTCTACGGACTTCAAGGTTCGCATTTTCTCCGGGTACCTCAAGGAGATAGAGGCTAAACCAACTCCCACGGAATGGGGAGCAAAAATGACTTTTGGAAACCTGATGGCGGAGTTTACAAACTCTCCTAATGGAGGTGGTTGGGTTCATGATTTATCCTTCTCCCTGGATGGTTCCAAGGTTGCCTGGGTCGGCCATGACTCCAGTGTGAGTGTAGCTGATGCCGGGAACGGGATGAGAATTGCTAAACTAAAAACCTGCCTCCTTCCATTTAAATCTGTCCTCTGGGTCTCCCCAAGCACCCTGATTGTCGCGGGACATGATTATGTTCCGATTGTATTCAGCCTAAGCTCCGAAGGGAATCTAGTTGAAGGTGACCGGCTCGAGGAGGACAAGAAAGCGTCTCTAGGTACTCTATCCAATGCGCGTCAGATGTTCCAGAACATGGATATCCTGGGACAAAGTGATTCAGGAACCCGTATCAATACTACGCATGAAAATCAGGTACGATTAATCCATTAAAAACAATATTCAATACTACGCATGAAAATCAGGTACGATTAATCCATTAAAAACAATATCAATACTACGCATGAAAATCAGGTACGATTTATCCATTAAAAACAATATTCAAAACCACGCATTGCTTCTCAAATGTTTATAAACTAACACAAGACTTAAACTATTAAATATACATATACTTTAGATCAACGAGCTAAGAATACAGAAAACTATGAAGGACGAGGTTCGAACTATCTCCAGTTGTGCTGGAGATGGGAAACTAGTGATCTGGAACCTTGAAACCCTCGCAGGGAAACTCAAACCTCAGAGAAACTGAAAACCTCCAGACCTTGTGCCCAGCAACGTATTTTGATTCTGCTTTGTTTAAGTTTTTTATAATTTTCTACTTTAATGATTAACAAAAACTATTTTGCATCATCTAGAAAATATTCTTAATAATTCTTGATTTATTAAACCATGCTCATTGCTCATCCACCTCAAAGCTTTAGACTGAAACCAAAAGTCCTTACTGTTATTTATTATGTTTAATGTGTATGTATATCTATATGTAATAAGATAAGAAAATAAAAAAATATATATAATTTGCACATTTTTACATGGATTTTGTTCAGTATCTACTTCTCCTATCCGAAGTACTCTGACCCAGAACCCCTTTTCAACTTATCCTGCATCGTAGTAATAAAGCTTTCCTACATATAATCCAAGCGGTTTTTCAAAAAATGTCGAGTTGTTAATAGTGTATCTTCGGCTTCAGGAAAAGCTGTTAAAAAATAATTACCCTTGAGCACTCATTAAAGTCATCACATTTAGTTCTTGTAGCGTCAGGTTTATATCCTCTTTGGCAGATACATCTAAACATATATCAGGTTTATATCCTCTTTGGCAGATACATCTAAACATATATCAGGTTTATATCCTCTTTGGCAGATACATCTCAACATATATCAGGTTTATATTTACTTTTTGGTAGATATACAGTTATACAATTAAAGGTTAACATATATCCTTCTTGACAAGGCAGATTCATGAATTCTAAATTTTATCCTTGCTGCCGAATATTGGAATGTGTAGAAAAATAAAGGAATTGATGACTCGCCTGATGCTCTAATTTTCTAATCCTTATATTTTTGCAAACTGATGTTGTAGACGTTTGATATTTCAAACTTTGAATTTTGCTAGATCCAACAATTATAGTTTAAAATATCAAAGGTTTACACTATCAGGATAAGAAAATTAGAATAGAGTTGGTGGCAAGTAATCAATTCATTTGTTTAATTTGTATCCCCCAGGAGAGCTTATATAGCCTTATTACCTGTATGATCCCTGGGTATTAATACACTGTCCGTTTTCACAAAGATTAGCGAGGGTTGAACACTCGTCTATATCTCGTCCTAAACTGTTCAACCCTGAGCATAAAATACAAACATTAATACAGCATTGGATAAAATAGCAAGGTGCATAAAGTGGGCCCCAAAATAAAGTGGAATTCTACGACGATGAAAGATACTGGTTTAAATAATTTAAGAAGAGGATATTTAGTCATTAAACTTTACCAGACATAATTATACAATAGGATATCTTTCTTCTGTTTTGCCAGCATGTTATCTTCAAATCTTTTTAAGTTTTGCTAATGCTAATAGAGACAAATCGAATCTACTCCTTCTAAACATAAAAAGACAAAACTCTGAAAAAGCGAAGAGCGCGTAAACTAAGAAGTGTCCCGATAAACATAGAAATTTTGAGACCGAATTAATTAAATTAATTTTTAAAAATTGTATGTGTATTTAAGTTATATTCAACATATAACTAATTTTATGCAGTGGAATATAAAGACGACAATTAACCAATCTTATTTTTAATTGATCTTGTTAGAAAATTTCTTCCTATTCTACATATTTAAGGTTCTTTCTATATATATATGATCAATTTAAATCTGGAAAAAATGCCGCGTGAATCAAAGACGACTTCAAAGTCGTCACTTAGTTAACAAGGGACACCCTATACCTGAAGATTGGCAGAGTTTATTAAACTCTCCAGAACCTCGGACTGGACAGATCTCACACTTATCTCCCCAACCTGAACCCATTGTACAGCAACAATCCGTCCTGGTTACTGGAACCCGTCCTCCAATCTCGCATCTGAATCCAAGATAAGCAATTGGTAAAAAAATAAAATAGGATCGAATGATAAAAATGGTATGAGGTATGTCGAGGTCTAACCTGCCATTTGTGACCCTGTGATAGCAGACACCTTTCCGGTCATCCACGCACTCCTTTCCGTCCTGGGACAGCTTATACCCATCCTTAACAAAAACAAACATTTTTTAATATTCTGATTCCTATACTTTTGCAACCTGATGATGTACAATTATGATATGTTAGTATTTTTAGTATTAGATCTATAGCAGAGTTCATAGTTTGAAATATCAAAGAGATCTACGAGATCAAGTTGTCAAATGAAAGTTTGAGGAACGTGTGTTAAGATCGGTTTTGTATTTAACCAGCTCCTATTACCTTGCATTCACACTGATATCCTCCAGCTGTATTTAAGCATCTACCAAATCCACAGATTCCAGGGGTCTCGCGGCATTCATCCACATCAACACATTCATCCTTACAATTAATAAAGTTATTGATTTTTTATTTATATAAATTGTCTTTGCTTTTAAACAAAAGGCATCAAATTTAAAACGTATTTGTGTTGATTTCGTATTTTAAGTTTGTCACTTCATTTTTGTCCTTAACCACCTTAGAGGTACAGATAAAGTTACTATCTAGAGTAATAGTTTCCCGAACCCTTGAGAACAGATACAGATAAAGTTACAACCTGAAGTCCTGGTTTCATAAATCATTGAAAACAAGTACAGATAAAGCTACTACCTGGAGTCCTGGTTTCCTAGATCCTTAAAGGGAGTGTTCACGAAAAATGAAAGGGGGTATAGGCTTAATGCGATAAAAAAGCGCTTTTGATCGCTACTAATCTTACTTCTATCTGTTGCGTCTATAAGGAGAAAATTGTTAAAGACGTCTCATACCGAATAACATAGCGTCCATACAAATTGAGAAAATTGCAACATACGACTTAGACCATAAAAAAATCAATTTAATTTCAAACAAATCATTCAGATATTACAACCTATAGTCATCGATTATCTTTCGCCACATTTATATATAGTTGATTTTTCATAATATGTTTTAATTGTTATGATCTGAGAGTTACTTATAAAAACATTTATTCCTGTTTCGAGGATTTTTGGTAATGAAGACGACATTTCCATATTTTCCAGCAATGTTCGAAAACAAGCTGTAAGCTAAATATTATTTTAAAAAACAAAATCAAAACTAGTATGAAATATCAAATCTATACAAATGTGGCGAAACATAATCGATGACCATAGGTTGTAATATCTGAATGATTTGTTTGATATTAATTTGATTTTTTTTTGGTCTACGTCGTATGTTCCAATTTCCTCAATTTGTATGGGCGGTACGCTCTTCGGTATGAAACGTCTTTATCAATTTTCTCCTTATAGACGCAACAGATAGAATTAAGTAAGATTAGTAGCGATCAAAAATACTTTTTATCGCATTAAGCCTATACCCCCTTTCATTTTTTGCGAACACTCCCTTTAAGAACTAATGCAGATATTAAGTTACTATCTGGAGTCCTGGTTTACTAGATCCACAAGAACTAATGCAGATAAAGTTACTACCTGGAGTCCTGGTTTCCTAGATCCTTAAGAACTAATGCAGATAAAGTTACTACCTGGAGTCCTGGTTTCCGAGATCATGGAGAATAGGCACAGATAAAATAACTGTATTGAGTTTTGTTATCATTATTATTAAAGTATTAGTTTCCTGAACCCTTAAGAACAATTAAATATAAAGTTTCTACCCAGAGTCCTGAGGACAGGTACAGATAAAGTTACTCCTGCCTGGAGTCCTGGTTTCCTAAACCCTTGAGAAAATGTACATATAAAGTTACTACCTGGAGTCCTGTTTTCCTAAACCCTTGAAAAAAAATTCAGATAAAGTTACTACCTGGAGTCCTGGTTTCCTAAACCCTTGAGAACTAGTGCAGATAAAGTTACTACCTGGAGTCCTGGTTTCCTAAACCCTTGAGGACAGGTACAGATAAAAGTTCCGATTAGGTTTTTACACTGGTATTTACAATTGTTCGCCTCGGTTTTACATTCATCAAGATCTAGAAAAAAAAACATTGAAAAAAGTAATGAAGCATCAATATTTAAAGATTTGAAAGTTTTACAAAATGAAATGTATTATGCATTAAATGGGAAGCCAGAAATTTCTAGAAAGCAGATTTTTTCCCTAACGTTTGTGAAAATTTATCTAACGGGTTAATTAAAACTCACCAATGCAGTGTTTCCCGTCCTGGGCTAGCGTGTATCCATATGGACAGACGCACTTGTAGCTGCCGACTAGGTTGTGACATCTGAACGCACAGTCGTGACCTTGATCAGCACATTCATTCACATCCTCACAGCTTCCTGTACAAATTCAGTTTTTATCCTTGTATCTTTGCAGCCTAATTTCGTAGACCTTAAACTTTGAATTCTGCTAGATCAAATAATCAAAGCTAAAGATGTCAAAGGTGTACAGGTTGCACTGATATAGGGATTAGAAAACAAGTTTTTGAGGTGAGTAATCCGTTTCTTCGTTTTCAGATAATTGTCAAAAATGAATAATTATAAATACAAACTGATATATGCCTTTTCATTAATTTACTTTAAAAATAACAATTTTTTGAAATATTTTAAATATTTGAACTTCTCTTATATTATCCACAGTTAGGTTTACAGAAAGTTTGCAGACATTACATTTAAAAAGTATGAATATTAATTCGCGACATTCGTAGACCCAGCCAAGTACTTCTAATACTTGATTGTGCCTCAGTTTTAAAACAAATACTTGGAATACAATTTAAGCAACTTCAATCAGGACAAAGTTAATAATTTTTGAAAAATTCAAAACACAATTTTTCTGAGATGCAATAATGTATTTTTGATAAAAAAGTTTATTTTCCGAACCTGAAGGACCAGGAGCAAAACCATCTGAGCAGGAGCACTCAAACCCACCCTCAACATTTCTACAAGTTCCATTCCCACAAGCTCTACTCTGCAAACATTCATCTATATCTACACACTTAGCTCCGGTAGGATCCAGACCATATCCCTTGGGACAAATACAACGATATGATCCGTCAGTATTTATACAAGATCCTCCCTCGCATAATCCTCTCATCATCTCACACTCGTTAAAATCTTCTCCGGATCCTCCACGACCCATCCCTAGAGGACAGAGTTTAGAAAATTGTGTTGACCCTGGATTAGGACATTCCTCACACTCTCCTCCTTCTCCTGATCCCCAGGCTCTACCCCGGGTACAGCAGCAGTTCCTCTGGTTCATCAGACCAGGACGTGGAGCTAAACAAAACTCTCCACGGTATTCATCAAAGCAGGAACCTTCTCTCTTGTCAATACAGTTCCTACGGGCTCCGTCCAGAACCCATCCAGCCGGGCATTCACAACTAGCGCTACCTAACACAACCTTTTTGAACAAAAAGACTCAAAGGAATTGAGTCTTTGCAACAAATCCCAATTTTCTAATACCTATACATCTACAACCAAATTATGCAAACCTTTGATATTTCAAACTTTAATTGTTTGATATAACAAAAGTGATAGTTTGAATTATCTAAAGTCTACAACATTGGGTTGTTAAGATATAAGGATTTAAAAAACGGAGTTAGTGGCAAAGACTCAATTCCTTTTCAATATTTTTAGTCCATATTTATGTTCTTAAAGGGGCTGCCGACGTAATTTACAGTTACACTCTTAATCAAACCTTAATGTGAAAGTTATATTGTCGTTTTCGATCTTGAAAATTTCCCTTCATTCTCTCAGGAAAGAGCCCGTTTTTGGAGAAACCACAGTTTATATCTTATGTTTTATGAGGACATCTTCTTCATTATTGATCAGACAAAGGTTTAAAGGCTACCGTTATGATTCTGACGCATTTTAATTAATGGAAGACCACTTAAAATTACGTTTACAGTCCCTTTAATATTGAAAGCATGAATCAGGTTAGATTCATAATTATCATAATGAAAAAAGTCTCGTTTATTGATTGCAGTTGAGTTCCCAAAAAAGGGTTAAAAATGAATAATCCGTTGTGTTGGTTTTCCTTCTAAGTTTTTACAGAAACCGTCCTTGCAGAAATCCTTGTCTACCAGACACTCATTCACATCCTCGCACACGGTTCGTCCTTTGTTCAGGGTGTACCCCTGAGGACATGTACAAAGGGCTGATCCCATCAAGTTCTGGCACCTACCCGGAGTAGGACAGAAGGACGGATCATCACATTCATTTATATCCTGATATATTATTTAAATAGGTTATTTATAATTTACAGATTAAAAATAATTTCAGCGACTTCTTTTAAATAAAACCATGTTGCAAATTTTAATTTGTATTTAAAAAACTGCAAATAGAAAAAGGCAATCAAAAATGCAATTATAAAAAAAGGCAAACTACTTTGTTTTCAGAAAAAGTATCAATAATATTCAGAGATTTTTCTCAGCTCTCAAAAATCTAAACATAAATATCGTCTTTTACCTGACAACTTCCTCCGTCGTCAGTTGGTGTAAATCCGCTAACACAATCACAAGTAAAACCTCCAAGCGTGTTCTTACAGCGTCCATGTTTACAGAGATTATAGTTTATCCGACACTCGTCAATATCCTGACAATCGTTCCTGAACCAGCGGGTCAAACTTTTCAGTCGTATTCATCAAGTCAAGAATTGACAATTCTAAACGTAAACCAAAAATAAGTTTAATTTATAAACCCTTGTTTTGTGAAATACCCATATGTAAAAAACATCCAAAGATTCAAAGGCAAAAAAATCTTTGTCAACTTGCATATAACTATCCAAAATAATATTGTGAGGAGCTTTCAAGAAAGTAGCTTCACCTAAACCTTTAGATTAAACTCTGTTGATGTATTGGAAACAACATGAATAGATGCTTAATTGAAGATTGAACCCCGCCTTGAGCCTAGCTGAAAGCCAGGGTTGCATCTGCATGTGTATCCTCCGAACTGATTCAGACAGGTTCCGTTTCCGCATGCACTTGGATTCGTCCAGCACTCGTCAATATCAACACAGGAGTCACGGTTCTGGTTCAGAGTAAATCCTTCCTCGCAGATACATTGGAAACTTCCCCCGTTGTTCTTACATTTACCTTTCTCACATATTCCAAGGATATCTTTACATTCATCGATATCCTGACATTCACGGCCTAGATATATATCTTTTAGATTGATTGCAGAAAATAATAAAAAGGAATTGAGCCAAAAAATCAAATTTTCGAATTCCTATATATTTGCAACCTGAAGGCGTACATTTTTTATTTCAATTTAGATTATTTTATCTAAAAGAATTCATAGTTTGGAATATCCAAGGTCTATGACATTGGGTTCCAAAGATATAGGGTTTAGTTTGTGCCAAAGACTCAATTCTTCTGTTAAAATTTTTTATGTAAACTTAGATTTTAAAAAGTTTGTATATCTATGCTATTGGTATTTTTATATAGATCATAAGTTTATCCCTGTCTGAGTAGTCTGTGTTATGCCGCGCTGTTTGAACTTTTACTTTGTGATTTCCTGTTTTCTCCCCAGATTTACCTTTTTTATCCAGACATCTACACAGGAAACTACCAAGGATATTTACCTGTTGTATCCAGCTTGTATCCACCAGGACATCTACACAGGAAACTACCAGGGATATTTACCTGTTGTATCCAGCCAGGATATATATACACAGGAAACTACCAGGGATATTTACCTGTTGTATCCAGCTTGTATCCACCAGGACATCTACACAGGAAACTACCAGGGATATTTGCCTGTTGTATTCAGCCTGGACATATATACACAGGAAACTACCAGGGATATTTACCTGTTGTATCCAGCTTGTATCCACCAGGACATCTACACAGAAAACTACCAGGGATATTCACGCATTCAGCATTACCAGAACAAGGATTAGTTCCAAGCAAACACTCATTCCGGTCTATACACTGCAGAAACAAGGAACTTAATATTTGCACTTATTCAAAAAGGTTTCTGTCAATTTTTTATTTAGGATTGTAAAATTTAAAGAATTGAATCTTTGCCACAAACTCAAATTTTCTAATCCCTATATCTTTGAAACCTGATAGTCTAAACCTATTATATTTCAAACTTGTTATTTGATTTAATATAATACATAGTTTAAAGTATTCAAGATCTACGACATCGGGTTGCAAAGATATAGAGATTAGAAAAGTTGAATTTGTTTGAACGACTCAATTCCTCTGTTGCACAGAGTGTCGTGGGTGAGAATTTAAATTACTCTGTTAGGATTAATTCTTGTTCCTGGTGTGAATCTTCATCAAACTCATATCCAGGATTACAATCACACTTGAAGCTACCGATTGTATTCATGCAGGTTCCATGTTGACAGGTTCCAGGCATTAGCTCGCATTCATTTATCTCGGTCATGCTCCCGGTCATAGGATCAACCATTAATCCTGGTCCTCCCAGACCACAGAGCTCCCGGTGGTTCTTGGTTCCCTCTCCGGGACATTTCTCACAAGTGTCACCCCAACCTGCTCCCATAGAGCAGCAACACACCATTCTTGTTTGAGGACGGGACATTGGTGCAGAGCATGTTCCGTTTATATGTTTCATATAACAGTTTTCCTTCCTCATGTCTACACATTCCTTACCATCCGGAGATAACATGTAGCTTAGAGGACACTCACATTCATATCCTCCCTCCGTGTTCACACACACACCTGGAGAACATAAACTAGGGGTTTCAGCACACTCGTTTATATCTACACACATCATGTGAGCATCGTCTAATCTGAACCCTGATCTGCAGGTACACATGAAGCTTCCGAAAGTATTGCTGCAACGGCCATGATCGCACAAGTTTACCATATCCATACATTCATTAATATCTTCTAGGATAACCGTCTCCTCGTTAGGTTTAAATCCATTTCCTCCTGGACACACTAGTTTATACTCTTCAGTACCTGGAGACGGACATTCTTCACACTGTGGTCCCCAGGCCTTCCCTGAACCACAACAACATGCTGAGCGTCCTGTCTCCTCACCCAACCTTCTCCCGCATACGTTCTTCCCTGTTGGAGATGTCATAAACTCCAGGAAACAAGCTCCTCGTCTCTTGTCTACACAACCGTTCCCAGTAGGGAGTTGATCAAACCCTGGAGGACAGATACAATCATGTCCACCTTCAGTGTTTATACATTCTCCATACATACAAGACTGAGGGTCTTCACATTCATTTATATCTAAACAAATAAAAAAATCAAGAAAGTTCATTTATAGATAATATCTAATGTATTAAAAGATAATCTTTATGATAAAGCTCTTTGCTATATTATAGCTGGCCAAACGGCTGACCAAATTGGCTGACATTTTTTGAGGGAACCCTTGGGTATTTGATACCCTGGGGGTAACAAAGGCTTAACAAATTACACGGGCAACGCCGGGAACTTTAGCTAGTCTTTAATAAGTTTAAACTCTTAAATTCAGAAAATGAAAAGATATTTGAACCTGTGCAGTTTCCTCCAGTATTATCTAAGATGTAACCAGGATCACAGATACACTCGAACCCTCCCTGTGTGTTCTCACATCGACCAAACACACAGAGATTATCGAACATGTCACATTCCTCAATATCAACACAGTGCTGTTCATCTCTACTGGAGGGATGCATGTATCCCATATTGCAATCACAACGGAACGATCCTAAACATTAAATATAATTGGCTCATGATCGTTTTCATCGACTGATTGTCATTTACAAAGTCATTGTCATGATTTTATGATTATTGCCATTCTCATGTCAATTTCAAGGGTATTGTCATTTTTATGGGTATTGCCATTTTCATAGTTATTGTCATTTTTATCATTGTAATTTTCATTGTAATTATTGTAATTGTTACTTTTCTATTTTACTTTTACTTTTTATTTTTGTTTTCATTGTTATTGTCATTGTTATTGTAATTGTGATTCACATATATTCATTTTTATTTCCCTTTTTTCTAACAATGTGTCGACATTGTTATTATTATTTTTTTGTAAATATTATTGTGATTGTGATATTAACCCACCTCCGTAGTTGACACATTTTCCATGTTTACAATGTGATGTATCCTGAGTACACTCATCAATATCCTCACAGTTATATCCATCTCCTAGAAACCCCTCATCACACTCACATCTAACAGAATACAATCAAATCAAACCAAGTACAAAACTGAAAGGGATTTAGAGAGAAAAGAAAGGCCAGCCACAACAATTTCTCGTCCGAGCCACATTTTACTCATTTTCTCGTCCGAGCCACCTCGGAATTCTCGTCCTTCGATTATTTTGTGGTTAAAAAGTTTGCAATTCTTGAAGATAAAACTATTTTTTAAAAATCTGGCCACGTTAGGACATAAAATATGGATGGACTTAAGTATTGCAATGATTATATCATGTTGGAATCTTCAAACCCATGAGAATGATCTCAAACTTTATTTAGGTAAAACTTAAATCTCTTCTTCCTCCGTAATGGCTAACCTTTGTAATATAAAATAAATAGCAAAATATTCGGCATACCTCTGCCTATAATTTTCCCCATGGAACCACCCGGAAAAAATCTATGGTTTTAACTATAGTTAACAAAAAAGATTGAAGTTCTATAAACTTGGAATTATTTGCGGCATTCTACATCAGGAATATCTAAAAATGCGCGTAAAAAAGGTGAACATTTTTAAAGAAGATTTCCTTGAAATTAATCAATTAAAACTTTTTTTTCGATTTACAAAAATTTGATATTTCATTTATGCCCTAATGTGGCTTGATTCTTAAAAAATAGTTTTATCTGGAAGGATTAGACACTTAAAAAAAAACAATATTGAAAGGAGGAGGATTTAGAGGTGGCTCGGACGAGAAAATGAGGAAAATGTGATCTGACGAGAAATTGTTGTGGTTGGATTTCCTCCCCTCATATAGATATTAAAAAGAATTGAATTTTTGTCACAAACTCAAGTTTTCTAATTTCTTTATCTTTACAATCTTATGGTGAAGAATTTTGATATTTCAATAAATTCATAGTTTGAAATATCGAATGTCTACGACATTGGGTTGCAAAGATATATAGATTAGAAAATCAGAGTTAGATATTCTCAATTCCTTTGTGTCGCTTCAAGGTATAGTGAACCTAATTTTAAAGGGACCATTGATTTTGGCATGTCCGATTCACAATGTTACCCTTATCAGCTTTTTCTTATAAAGTATACATATAATTAATAGAAAACCATTTGTTTTTGAAGACTGATTAAATAAATAAATAAATAAATAAATAATAATTTAGATATTTTTATTAGAGTGCACCCCTTTCGTGCCCAGCAGGGATAACTAAAGTTGAGCTACTTATCTCTCATATTAAAAGTTACCAAAGTCAAGATCAAGCTATGCAGATTAGCGCTATTTCACTCAACAGTTTTAACCTCAGGAGTGTGTGCCAATTAAATCACATTTTATTGAAGTCTATTTGGATTCAACGCTGAATGTCAAGTGATCGATTAAAACGTTATTCTACAGAATAAGATTTAAGATTTAGAATTAGTAAAAGAATTTATAAAACTTGATTAATAAAGATTTTGAGATTTGTGATTTAGGAAGTAGGATTACCTTACCCACAGTCTCCAGGACAAGGTACAGGATAATAATTTATTTATTTATTTATTTACATCGCACGCAAAAATCGATGAAAGCATTTCAATTTCTTCTTATTTTAAAAATAAGTGCTTAGTACAACAAGATTAAGAATAAGTGAGTTATAAGTGAGGTAAAAGGCAAGGCAATGTGACACTTCTCGACCAAGGGCAAAACCTGGCAACCCGTAAAAGTTGGCCAATTTCTTCCGAGTTTGTGATTGTAAAGCTCTTTTATAAAAAACTCTTGAAAAAGTACCTAAATCCTCCATCTGTGTTTATACATTGAGCATCTTGATCACATCCACCGTTATCCTTCAGACATTCATTTATATCCTCAACAAAATATCTTCAAGATCTGTTAAGATATTTTATGAGAAGAATGACGTACTGGTTCTGGTTCACAACAAAACTTAATTTTAACAAGCTGTTGATTTAGATGTTTTAACATATTTTGTCCGTCGCAGTGCAATTAAATATGAATTCTTAATGAAACTTTTGTTCTGACCAACTAAAAATCGTGTCTTTTTAAACCTCTAATAAATATCTTGTTTAATATCTGTTAAATAATTTTTATATATTGTTTAATAAAAAGTCTTCTTCACACTACAATACAAATGTACAAATGTTTGTATCCCGAAAAAGCCCAAGGCGCCTATATTCTAATTTATGTTGCATATTCATTAAATATTATTGCGTATTTTAGATTTAAGACTACTTTCCTAAACAGATACATAATATGTATTCTAGAGTAAGGTTTACCTTATTATGTATCCGAGAGTAAAGTTTACCTATACTATGTATCCGAGAGTAAAGTTTACCTATACTATGTATCCTAGAGTAAGGTTTACCTATATTATGCATTCTAGAGTAAGGTTTACCTATGCTATGTATTCTAGAGTAAGGTTTACCTATACTATGTATTTTGGAGTTAGGTTTAACTATGCTATGTATCTTATAGTAAGGATTACCTGTTCTATGTATCCTGGAGTAAAGTTTACCTATACTATGTATCTTGGAGTTAGGTTTACCTATGCTATGTATCCTATAATAAGGATTACCTATTCTTTGTATCCTGGAGTAAAGTTTTCCTATACTATGTATCATGGAGTTAGGTTTGTATCCTAGAGTAAGGTTTACCTGGCAATTAAAACCATCTCCAGTAAATCCTTCTCTGCAGATACAATCATAGGATCCATTAGTGTTCTTGCACTCTGCAAACGGATCACAATGATAGATATCCAACTCACATTCGTCATCATCAATACAGCCGTCGGCCAAGGATTCTTGGACTGATGAACAAATGCTTTAAAATGAAAATACTGCAATTGACTGGAATATTAATTTAATTTTCTTTTCATAAATAATGTTTATTTTTGTTTTAAAAGCATGTTTCCTGAAAACCCATCATCGCACAAACATTTGTAGGAACCTAGAACATTCTCACACTTTCCGTTCAAACAAACCTAGATAGTTCAAATATATAAATCACAGATTTCATGGAAGTTATTAAATTTAAGGTTTTGCTAAAATGGATAATATCAGGAAATGCTCAGAATATCTCAATTATCTCAATAAGCAATACAATCAAGTGAATCTTAATGCTTAAGGAGTCAAAGGAATCATATCGTTTTCGCCAGAAAACTCAGGTTTCTTTTAGGTTTATTTTCAACATACAATGATAACCAGAAAAAATGTATTAGGAAGACCACATATAGAGATACTAAAGCATATTTGATGTTATTACAAAGCAAATAGTTTTAATAGACACAAAATTCACAAGCAACCCGTGATTTCTGGCAAAAAAACATTGTAAGATAGAGAAACGACAATTCTGGTGCTCAGGGACCTCTTTGTGCGGTACCGATAAACTTAATTGTTTTTCTATTTCAGAAAACTAGGACTTTATATGTATTTGCTAATTGGTGAACAATCCTTCAAGTATTAAATAATTTAACTGAATGAAAATTAAACTTACATCCGGGTCAATTATGCATTCATCCAGATCTATGCAGGATGTTGCCTCCGATCCCATCATTAAACCCCCCGAGCATACACAGGAGTAGCTTCCAGGAGTATTCATACATTTCCCTCCGTTACAAGGATCTGATAGTGTCGTGCACTCGTCTATATCCACACAACTCCGTCCATCCAGTAAAAGCATGTACCCGGAGTTGCAACTGCATGAATACGCACCAGGAGAGTTTATACAAATATCATCACAACCTCCATTGTTATTGGAGCATTCATCTACGTCCTGACAGGATAAACCTCCTCCAACCTGACTGTAACCTTCATCGCAGATACATTGGTAGGTTCCCATCATATTCTCACACACTCCCTTTGAGCATATTCCACTCGTTCTGCTACACTCGTCCACGTCTTTGCAATTTCGTCCGTCACTGGTTAGTTCATGACCGGGAGGGCACTCACATTCAAAGGATCCTGGAGTATTAATACATCTTCCTCCTTGGCAGAGAGATCTATCTCTCTCACACTCATTTATATCCATACATACTTGCATCATCATCAACATCTCAAACCCGGCATCACAATCACATGTGAACCCACCCGGGGTATTTAGACAGATTCCATTCCCGCAAACTCCACGCATTATACTGCATTCATCTATATCTACACATTTAATTCCGTCCTCATCTAGAACATATCCCTGATTGCATCTACAGCTGAAGGATCCAACAGAGTTTTTACATCGTCCATTCATGCACATATCAGGGAACTCGGTACACTCATTTACATCAGTCAACTCGACATATCCATGTCCTTTCCGACACAAGCTGTCAAAATCTTGGGATCCAGGTTTAGGGCATTGAGTACACTTGTTTCCCCAGGCCTCTCCAATAGTACAGCAACACATTTCCTTTTTATACCGACCCTCTAACTCTCTTCTACACATCCCAACCCTGTAATCAAGGTAACATGATTCTTCTCTTGTGTCTGTACATTTCAGTCCCGTTTCATCTAGGGTTAGTCCTGGAGGGCAGGAGCAGGTAAAACTTCCATCTGTGTTTACACAACGTCCGCCCTCGCATAGATTCGGATCCATCAAGCATTCATTAATGTCAAGACAAGTTTTCCCATCAGTTTTTGCCATTCCAGGTAAACACTCGCATCCAGACCTATCACAAGGCTCACAAGGACTACCCCAACCTACTCCTACAGAACAGCAACACTCAGACTTTAGAGTTAGGCTTGAGAGGCTGTTCTCACACTGCCCGGAGGTAATATCTGTCCAGCAAGTTCCTTTCCTTGAGTCAATACAGAACCTTCCTGTAGAGTCAAGTACAAACCCAGAGGAGCATTCACATCTGTAACTGCCCTGAGTATTGATACAGGTTCCACCGGAGCACGCGTCCTGATTCAGGTTCCTGCATTCATCCTCATCCTCGCAGAAATGATTTTTCTCATTATAAACGGTTCCGGTTGGACAGATGCATTGAAAGCTTCCAAGAGTATTCTTACACTGACCTCCATTACAGATTAATGGATCCAGAGCGCATTCATCCTTATCAACACAACTCTTCCCTGATACATCAACTTCATATCCTTGGTTGCATATACACCTGTAGGATCCGATCAGATTCTCACATGCTCCTTTTCCACAGATTTCAGGGTTCTGAGCACACTCGTTGATATCATTTCCTCCGTTAGTAAACCCAGAACCATGAGGACAGAGCTGATTAAACTCAGATGAACCTGGAGTAGGACAGGCGGAGCAAGGATTACCCCAACCCATTGGATGAGAGAAGGATGCTGTACAACAGCAACATGTTGATTTAGAAACCTGGGTTGAGGATGGATTAATGCAACGTCCATCTCTGAACATTGCATAGCACACCCCTTGAACTGTCTCTGTACATGTCTTACTATCAGGACCTAAAGAAAACCCTGGCAAACACTGGCACATATATCCACCCTCGGAGTTAGTACAACTCCCACCCTGACAAGGGTTACTGGCACATTCGTTCACATCCTCGCAGGTCTTTCCGTTGCTTGCTAACTGATATCCAGGATCACACATACACTTGAAGCTTCCATCCATATTCACACAGCGTCCGTTTTCACACATTCCTGCTTGAGAGCATTCGTTGAGATCTCGACAGAAACTACCATCAGATGAATGTTCAAAACCGTCCTCACATAAACAGACGTAGGATCCAGGGATATTCTTACATTGGCCTTTCAAACAAATCATTGGATTCTCATAACATTCATCCACGTCAACACAGCTTAATCCTGATGGAGAGATTTTGTATCCAGGTTTACATTCACATTTGAAAGATCCGTCTGAGTTTGTACAGATTCCGTTGGAACACATCCCAGTTTGTCCGCACTCGTTATGATCTATACATTGGGTTCCATTGGAGCTCGGATGGAAACCTAAAGGACACAAACAGTCAAACCCTCCGTCACGGTTTCGACAGGTTCCTCCTGAACACATTCCTGTCAGACATTCGTTCTTATCCTTACATTGTCCTGACGCGGTAATTTCGTATCCGTCCTTACACTCACAACTATATCCGGAGTCTGTGTTAATACAAACTCCATTATCACAGAGATCCTGGCGTAGAGAGCACTCATCAATATCTGACGGAGACAATATAGAGAGAGCTTCCTTACAAAGAATATTAAACTCACTGGTTCCCCGGGATGGACAGGGCTCACATAAATCTCCAGGATTGAATTTCCATCCTTCTCCCATAGTCTGTCCGCAGCAGCAATCTATCCTTGAGAGCTTAAAGCTCATATCATTGACACACTGTCCAGCTGCAGTAAAGGATGTGAAGCAGGTTCCCTGTCTTCCGTCCAGACAAGATCTTCTATCCTGGGTAGAGATAAAACCAGGTTGACAGATGCAGGAGTATCCTGGATCCATGTTTACACATCTACCATTGTAACAAGAGTTGTTTCCAGTCTCACATTCGTCCTCGTCAACACACTCATGGTTCTCATCTACAACAGTACCTGGAGGACACTCACAGGAGAAGGAACCCACACTGTTTAAACAAACTCCACCGTTACATAATCCTTAATAAAGTTTGATATAATTTCTCATTCATTTTCAGAATTTATTTAGAATAGATAAATATTATTAATATTAGGAGATCACATGTGTTCTTCTCACTTTTTGTCAATTTTTGCGCCCGCTCCGTTTTATGACCTTAAACACGTCAACATTTTGGAAATGGGTTTAAATCTTATTTAAGTACTTTCATTTATTAAGATGTAATATGTAAATACAATGTCATAACTTAATGTCACGTAATATCAACAAAGGAATTAAGTCTTTGTCATAAACTATGATTTTCTAATCTCTATATCTTTGTAATTCAATGCCGTAGACCTGAGATATTTCAAACTATGAATTCTGTTAGATGAAAAAATCTAAGGTGGGAAAAATATAGGTATTAGCAAATCAGAGTTTGTCACAAAGACTCAATTCCTTTCATTTGTTTTCTTATATGATCCAAAATGTATGCATAATAACAGGACTGATAAATATTTCACAATTTTCTTAGAGTTTAAAACAAACTTAGTAATTCAGCAATTTGTAAATATAGGTTTATTATAAGAGTAACAATATTTGAGTTTACTCATAGGAAATGTTTGCGAAAAATAAAAGGGGTCAGACTGAACCCTAATCAAATTCGGATTCGCTCGCTACTAATGTTATTTCTATCTATAATGAGAGAATGATTGAAACGCTCTATAAATCTATGTATGGTCGGGGGCAGGGACATCCCACGCCCCTCCCCTAGAAAAAACTTCGAGTTAAGGTATAGGGTTGCAATGCATGTTCATAGTCCAATTTTTCAAGGTCAGTCTTTAAAATAAAATAATTAGACCGCTAACATTAGGGAGGTTTTAAAAATGTCAAAAAGAAGAAAGGGTAAATGTAAAAAATAAAAATAAAAAGATCTTGGCTATTTTCAAAATTATTTTTTACATGAACCTTTACCTTTCTCTATTCTATATCCATATTCATTAAAAAATCCTTAAAATTACCATGCCTTTAAAGAGAGTGTTCGAGAAAACTGAAAGGGGGTACAGGCTTAATGCGATAAAAAAGCGCTTTTGATCGCTACTAATCTTACTTCTATCTGTTGCGTCTATAAGGAGAAAATTGTTAAAAACGTCTCATACCGAATAACATAGCGTCCATACAAATTGAGAAAATTGCAACATACGAATTAGACCGTAAATAAATCAATTTAATTTCAAACAAATCATACAGATATTACAACCTTTGTCATCGATTATCTTTCGCCACATTTGTATATAGTTGATTTTTCATAATATGTTGAGATTTTATTTTTTTAAATAATATTTAGCTTACAACTTGTTTTCGAACATTCCTGGAAAATATGAAAATGTCGTCTTCATTAGCTAAAATCCTCGGAACAGAAAAGTAATGTTTTTATAAGTAACTCTCAGATCATAACAATTAAAACATATTATGAAAAATCAACTATATACAAATGTGGCGAAAGATAATCTATGACCATAGGTTGTAATATCTGAATGAGTTGTTTAAAATTAAATAGATTTGTTTACGGTCTAAGTCGTATGTTGCATCTTTCTAAATTTGTATGGACACTACATTCTTCGGTATGAGTCGTTTTTAACAAGTTTCTCCTTATAGACGCAACAGATAAAAGTAAGATTAGAAGCGATCAAAAGAACTTTTTTATCGCATTAAGCCTATACCCCCTTTCATTTTTCGCGAACACTCCCTTTAAAATAAAAAATTTATCTGACCTGGTATAGCTTCACATTCATCTATATCCATACACTTCCCGGTGTGGACATTTTTGAGAAACCCTGTTTTGCATTCTAATCTATCAGGACATTTCTCACAAGGATGTCCCCATGCCTTTCCTGATAGTTTAACAAATTGTTTCTTTAACTTTTCTTCATTTTTCTCTACAAGGTTTAGAAGAAAATTAAAAATAAGGTTTCTTAAAGTTTCCGAATCCGTTTCAAGGAGATTAAAATAAGTGCTTTCTGGGTGCTTTCTTCAATAATGAAATATCTTAACATTTGAAAATACTAAGATTATGTGGTTTATAGTTAAAATGATGTTCGGAGTTTTTAGTTTTATTTTCTATAATATACGATTTATTAAGAATAGATATAAATTGGCGAACAATCTTTCCTATAGTAGCACAGCAGAGCTGCCGTGTGCAAACTACACCCTGGAGAGAACCTCGACATTGTCCGTCCTGTATCCGTCGGTAGCAAGGACCAGTTCTAAATTAATCCAATATAACTTGAAATGAGACCATCCAAGTTTTTGAATTCTGAAATCACATTCCGGTATTAAAATATTCTCCCAGATACCTGTATTCTTTTACCCAGATACCTGTAATCTATCCCCCAGATACCAGTAATCTATCCCCCGGATACATGTAATCTATCCCCCAGATAACTGTAATCTTTACTACGGATACCTGTAATCTATCCCCAGATACCTGTAATCTATACCCAGAAACCTGTAATCTATCCCCCGATACCTGTATTCTATCTCCCGAATACCTGCAATCTATCCCCCGATACCTGTAATATATCCCCCAGATACCTGTAATCAATCCCCAGATACCTGTAATTTATCCTCCAGACACCTGTAATCTATCCCCAAGATACCTGTAGTCTATCCTCCAGATACCTGTAATTTATCCTCCAGATACCTGTATTCTATCCTCCAGATAACTGTATTCTAACTCCTATATACCTGTAATCTATCCTCCAGATACCTGTAATCTATCCTCCAGATACCTGTATTCTATCTCCTATAAACCTGTAATCAATCCACAAGATACCTGTAATCTTTCCCCCCAGATACCTGTAATCTATCCCCAGATACCTGTAATCTATCCCCCAAAGAACTGTAATTTATCTCCCATATACCCGTAATCTATCCCCCAGATACCTGTAATCTATTTCCCATATACCTGTAATCTATCCCCCAGATACCTGTAATCTATCTCCCATATACCTGTTATCTATCTCCCATATACCTGTAATCTATCTCACAATATCTTCCTGTGTAACCATAAACACAAGCACAGCGGTTGGGCCCAATACATCGTCCACTATTCTTACAGCTCCTACTACATACAGGATCCTGAACAAGTAAATGAAAAATATTATTCCTACAGGTATTTACCAACGTACCAAGTGCAAGCAACAAAAATGGTAAGTTTTAAAATAAATGATTCATTCAGATGCAAAGGAATTGAGTCTTTGCAACAAACTCTGATTTTCTAATCCCTAGATCTTTAGATTCCAATGTCGTAGACCTTTGATATTTCAAACTATGAGTTCTGTTAGATCAAATAATATAAGTTTGAAATATCAAAGGTTTACGACATTGGGTTTCAAAGATATAGGGATTAGAAAATCAGAGTTTTTGACAAAGAATCAACTCCTTTATTATTATATTCCAGCCACAGTGCTCGGCCTTTGAAAGTATTAAATCGAATCTTAATTCTATCCTTAAAATTACATTGAAAGAGAAGTCAAAAAGACATATGAAACTAATTTGGGAGTTGGTTACTTTGAAAGAACCTACTGCTTGACGGTTAGTTGAGCTAGGATCCTAAGAAACTTTACCTGGCAGAATTCTCCTGAATATCCTGTTCTACAGATACATTTTCCTTCTGAACAGGTTCCACCGTTCAGACAGGTTGCTCTGCAGTCTCCTGTATCTCTAGCATCCCCGGAGCAGGTCGGAGATATCTTTCCATCCTCACAGATACAGATATTTGGTTTCACACATTTACCTAATTGTTAGAATAATTTTAATATTCTAAATAAACCTCGTTTCGCCTTTTTTAGGAAGCTAAGATGTTAATTTTTTTTCAGACAAAATCTATTTCATACATTTAATGAAAAAATATGCATCAAATGTTTATTTTTGTCTGGATATTAATTTTTAACCCTTACCATTATCTCCACAGTTATTATTACATATCGGAGACAGACAGAGTCCTGTCACCCCCTTGATCTTCCAACCAGGACAGCACTCACTTCGACTCCGGGTTCGACAAACATTTGGTCCTCCTGCTCCGACAAGAACCAAATGATTCATTGTTGAATAATTCTTAAAATTATGTTTTAAAGTGCTACTATTTGTTTATTAATGTTAAAATCTAAAAGTTTGTTTTTCCCAAGTTTAGCCAGCAATGGTTTATTAATTTAATAATTCTTGATCTGTTCCTGGAGAAACTCTGATGGACGCAGATTGTGAGTTTTCATCATCCGGGCCCTGATCTCCTCTTGATACATATCTCTCCCTACCCTCACCATAGTAGACGAGCAGGAGGAGGAGGAGAAATGTTTCAAGTCTCATATTTATCCACACTCAGTTTTAATAAATTAGGTCAATTGTTCCTCGTCTTACATTTGGTAAAGTTTGGTGAATGATTGCCAGGGTTGGACTTTGATACTCCAGAACTCTTTGCAGATTCATCATTTCATCTGAGAGCTCACATATTCAGTGCAGATGTACAACCCCTTCTAACATTATTCTATCCAAAACCTATCAAAAATATGTATTATTTTGGCTTGATAACACTGTTTTAAAGATATTTTTTACTCTTATACTGATCCATGATGCCTAAGACCTATTTATTGTTGTCATCATTAAAGTATATTTCGCCCAAAATAAATTATTCTCCGATCCTTGCTCATGATACATGATCCTTACTAAACTATTCTTGTTTTAGTATTCTAGTTCTCTATTCTTACTAAACTATTCTTGTTTTAGTATTATAGTTCTCTTTTCTTACTAAACTATTCTTGTTAACTAGTATTCTAGTTCTCTATTCTTACTAAACTATTCTTGTTTTAGTATTCTAGTTCTCTATTCTTACTAAACTATTCTTGTTTTAGTATTCTAGTTCTTTATTCTTACTAAACTATTCTTGTTTTAGTATTCTAGTTCTCTATTCTTACTGAACTATTCTTGTTTGAGTATTCTAGTTCTCTATTCTTATTAAACTATTCTTGTTTGAGTATTCTAGTTCTCTATTCTTAGTAAACTATTCTTGTTTTAGTATTCTAGTTCTCTATTCTTACTAAAATATTCTTGTTTTAGTATTCTAGTTCTCTATTCTTACTAAACTATTCTTGTTTTAGTATTCTAGTTCTCTATTCTTAGCTAAACAATTCTTGTTTTAGTGTTATAGTTCTCTATTCTTGCTAAACTATTCTTGTTTTAGTATTCTAGTTCTCTATTCTTACTAAACTATTCTTGTTTTAGTATTCTAGTTCTCTATTCTTATTAAACTATTATTGTTTTAGTATTCTAGTTCTCTATTCTTAATAAACTATTCTTGTTTTAGTATTTTAGTTCTCTATTCTTGCTAAACAATTCTTGTTTTAGTGTTATAGTTCTCTATTCTTGCTAAACTATTCTAGTTTTAGTATTCTGGTTCTCTATTCTTACTAAACTATTCTTGTTTAGTATTCTATAGTTCTCCAGTATCCCAACTCCTAATCTAGTATTGGATTTCAGTATGTTAAGGTTTAGCTCCTTGAATAAGAGAATATCCCTGAAATCAAGACTCTGCTAAATGCATCCTACTGTCTACAGGATATCTATATGTAGAATCATGAACGCACGTTTGCCTGACTACTAGATACTAATGATTTGAAAAGATTTAAACGAATTTAGATACAAATTTTAGTAAGGGGAAATTATGTACTAGACTTCTAGGACGCTTCGCGTTTTTTTTCTTCTAGCTTTAGCTTTTTATCATTGCTCTTGAAGCTGTCATTTTTATTTGTAAATCGTATCTCAAGGATTTAACTGTTTAAATTTGCATAGTATAAAAAATATTAAATATTGACATTTATTTCCAGGTAAAAATTTTCATCTTTGGCATTCCACAATCCTTCTCTGGGGTCATGTGAGTTTCCTCACAACATTTGGGTCCAACCAGTTCGGACTTTTGACGTTAATTGGACAGACAAACAAACATTTATAGTATATTAAAAAAAAGAAAAAAAAATTTAGCTTCAATAATCAAAGTCTTCCCAAAAATCAAGTGATTTCTTATAATCGAATTGTTCTTCCCGTCCTAGTAGAATCTAAGTGTGACAATGTAAAAATTTCGAAATCATTCTGAATATTATTTTGCCAAAATAGCAATAAAATATCTAGGGATAAACTGTGGACATTTTTTTCATAATTATAAAAATAATTGAATTATATGCCAAACAATACACCTTAGATAAGGCATCAACATCTAGATACATAAGCATTAAGTTTTTAGGATCTATAGCCCAATTTCTTTCTCTGACTATAAATTTAGTAGATGACACCATTATCCTTGAGCGGAATGAAACAATTTTTTCGATTTTTTATGATTTTCTTGTAGCAACAATTTTAGCGATTAAATTTTACTTTTCAATCGAACATTTTTTCTTTTTTTCTTTGTAATTGTAAATCTAAAAGTTTTGAGGACCAATTTATAAAAAAAATAAAATCGACATTTTTTCTAGGTAAATCTTTTAACCTTTAGGCTTTCATAAACGTTTCCTAGGGTTATGTGAGGTTGTCACAAAAATTTTAGCCCAATAGTTTTAGTCGGTTTGACGTTTTTTGGATACAGACAGACAGACAAGCCAAGTTAATAAATAGATTAATTAAGTTCTGTACAAACAATTTTTCGATACTGATAATTTTACCGGAAAAATTATAAAATTGTAACAAAGTTGAACCAAAGCCGGGCCGGTTTATAAGGTATATTATTTCTAGATACGTTTTTTTGATACCTTAAACTGGTTTTATGTATAGTTTCAAAATAAATATATAAACTATATTTTTTATCCTTATCGTAAAATGAAAATTGGGGGTTTTAATGCTTTTTTATGCATATCTTGTCTTAAAATTAAAATTTTCGAATTAATTTTAAAAAAAATTTCCAACCTAAATAAAATAACCACGGCAATTTCCTCCAGGCCTTTTGTTAAAATTAAAATACTAAAAATTGTACATACAATCCCTTGGACACTAAATACTTATTATAATTAAGACATTCTCTTATACCTGAATTGAATCCGTTCGTTGTAGGTTTATTTACTCCGTATATACCTTACACTATAGGAACTAGAGAGACTGTAAGAGAGAAGAGCAGAAACTAACTGGAACCCGGAGAAGGAAGGGGGAGATGCGCGGAGCTAGTTCTGTTTTCTTATGTGATGGACTCATGGAGAAAGCATAAAAGGATCGGCACCTAACCCAAGAAAATCGGCGTATATCTCAATATTTTATCTTAAAAATATTTGACTTAAATATTGAATTTATGACTTAAATCCAGAATGTTTTATACATGGTGTTATTATGCATATTTAAATGTAAGACTATGCCTGAAGTACAGACTAGGGTTGGGTTCCTATCAGTATCATCTCCACCATATGTGAGGGATGCAAAGAGAAGGGTGGTGGTGTGAGGGGGGGGGGTACTGAACGGAGTAGAAATAAATATTCACATATTTGCAAGCAATGTAAACAGGGGAACGGTATGCTAACTAATAAATCGCCATGGGAGGAAGAGGAGGGGGGGTGTTCTAGTAAATTCTAGTTTATTCTTAATCATCAATATCATCAAGAGTGTACATAATTTGTTTTCATTCATTGTTAAATACAATTTGGACTTAAAGATTTTTCAATGTGGTTAAAAACGCATGATTTCTTGTAGTAAGTACATTTTTCAGTGGTGATTTATATAGATATACAATTACAAAGATCAGCACACTAATAACAAAGATCAGTACAATAATTACAAAGATCAGTACAATAATTACAAAGATCGGTACAATAATTACAAAGATCGGTGCAATAATTACAAAGATCAGTACAATAATTACAACGATCAGTACAATAATTACAACGATCAGTACAATAATTACAACGATCAGTACAATAATTACACTGATCAGTACAATAATTACAAAGATCAGTCAAATATTTACTATTACATATGCTCTACATTCCGCCCAAGCCATCTTTAAGGGAAATGTTTGCAAGATCCATGGAGAATGGTTTTTACCAAATTTTGTTAACAAAAACATCGAATAGAAATACCCAATTCATTCGTAATTTTATCATTTTCTTTGCAAACACTCCCAGTAATCATTTGACCTATTTTCTTCTTTAAACTCGCCTGAAAAGATCACGTATATACACACACATATATATATATATATATATATTTGGTGGGGACATTACCCAAAACAGTGTAAACTAATCTCCACAATTGCTATATAATTGTAATATGTATTGTTAGGAATAAAATATATCTTATCTTATATGTAACCCATCAAATCAAAATACTTGTTAAGGCAACCCTTGTGAAAGATTTATTTAACGCGTCTTCTCATCAGAGTACAATACTAGGACCTGAGCTTAACCCATGCATGATTCTATATTCTATACACAACATTATTGTTCATAACTCAACCCTTTTCCATAGGGGGGGCAGTTATAATATGTTGGTGTGATAGGGAAAGAAGGAGTAATGCTATAGAGGAGTAGGGATGTATATATTGTATGTAAGGAGAAGTAGCGATGTATATTGTTTAAGGAGGAGTACTAAGAAGGGATGTATATTGTATATGGAGAAGTAGCGATGTATATTGTTTAAGGAGGAGTACTAAGAAGGGATGTATATTGTATATGGAGACGTAGGGATGTATATTGTATAAGGAGGAGTACTGAGTAGGGATTTATATTGTATATGGAGACGTGGGGATGTATATTGTATACGGAGAAGTAGTGATGTATATTGTACAAGGAGGAGTTTGGAGTAGGGATGTATTATATTGTATATGGAGACGTAGGGATGTACATTGTACATCCCTACTCCTCCTTATACAATATACATTCCGACTACTCCTTCTTATACAATATACATTCCTACTCTTCCTTATACAATATACATTCATACTCCTTCTTATACAATATACATTCATACTCCTCCTTATACAATATACATTCCTACTCCCCCTTTTACAATATACATTATATTTTATAAGGAGCAGATAGGATGTATATTGTATAAGGAGGAGTAGGAATGTATATGGAAGGGTAGGGATTTATATTGTATAAGGAGGAGAAGCGATGTATATGGAAGGGTAGGGATGTATATTGTATAAGGAGGAGTAGGAATGTATATGGAAGGGTAGGGATTGAAAGGACGGCTAGGGCAGTATAAGGACTCGAGTGGTAACGTGGTGATTGGAGTAGGGTAGATAGGGTATAAGAAGGCTATGATAGGAAATGAGGGGAAATAGGGGAAGGAAGATTAAGGGAAGGAATGGGAAGGGAAGGAAAGGGAAGAGAAGGAAGGGGAAGAGATAGGAAGGGAAGGGAATGGGGGGAAGGAAGAGAAAAGGAGTAGAAGGAAGATAGAGTGGAGGGGAGGGAGAAGGTATTAAAATTATTGTTAAACAAACCTTTGAATAAAGCTAATCCTTGATTCAAAACTATCTTTTCTTCCTTAGCAGGCTTTTTCAGCTCTAAACCGAAGATAAATCCTCCATTGTATACTTTAGAAAGGTTAAAGGGAAGCTGGTGTGAATCACTGATGGAACTCTTTAAATGGAGGTTCAATTTATGTTAGTATGACAATTTCTGACGGTAAAGAAATAAAAAATTTTATAATATATGTTTTATTATATTTTAGTTGTTTTTGCACGTTTTAGAACAATACAGGTTTAATTAGGTATAGTATCCTACCCTTCCTTCNTCAAAACTGCATTTAATGCAATTGAGTCAAGTCATTATATATATATATATATATTTACTTCCCTCTATCCATTCGGAAATAAAGGAACTGAACACTTGTCTCTAATTTTGTATATCTGTTTAACTTGACATTTAAACCTTTGATATTTCATAGTATGATTTCTGCTAGAATAAAAAGTCTAAAAGCCAATAAGAACAAGTAAAATTATTAAAGAATATTGATCATTTGTAATAGAAACATATTTGATATCTCATATAACAGCATATTTGATATCACAGATAACAGCATATTTGATATCCCATATAACAGCATATTTGATATCACATATAACAGCATCCAATATATCATCTAAGCAATCCTGTAGCAAGAAGTAACAGCATGCAAGTAACAGAAAATAAGAGACTATAAAAGCCTGTAACAGCAGGTAACAGCAATTAACAGCAATTAACTACTAGAAACAGCAAGTACCTAGTATTTTCCTCTTTGGTCTTGAGTACCTAGTATTCTCCTCTTTGGTCGAGGGTACCCCAAGTATTTTCCTTTATGGTCCAGGGTGCCCAGAGTATTCTCCTCTTTGGTCGAGGGTACCCCAAGTATTTACCTCTATGGTCTAGGGTACCCAGAGTATTCTCCTCTATGGTCCAGGGTACCCAGAGTATTCTCCTCTAGGTCCAAGGTACCCAGAGTATTGCCAACCCTACCGGGTGGTCTAGTTGGTAAGGTGACACTTCAAAACTTTGCAAAACCAACCAGAGTTCAGAATATAGAATTAGGAGCATGAGTTCAGAATACATGGATTTAGGATTTTAGAATACATAGAGTTAAGAGTTAAGAATACACATTTAAGAGTTCAGAATTCAGATTTAGGAGTTTAGAATACAGAATTAGGAGCAAGAGTTCAGAATACATATTTAAGAGTTCAGAATATAGAATGCATAACCAGAATATTCTACAGAAACAACCTGTGTTCAGAATCTATATATATACTTTTCTTTTTTCTGTTTGTTTGTTTCCAATAAACGACAAAAAGGGCTGAACCAATCAGATCCAAATTTTGTGTGGGACCTCATATGACCCATGGAAGGTTTTTGCATGATCAGATTTACAAAAAAATGCCTGAAAACATTTGTATTTCAATCAAATTTTGAAAATCAACGAAAAAAAAATATAAATCCGCAAATTATTTTTTGCTTTATCGAAGAGAAAAGGCTGAAAGATTGAGCAACTATTATTAGAAGTTAAAATAGAAGATGGGCGCGAAGCGCCCTGATAACCTGGTACTATAGATTTACGGAAAACAGAATTAAGAACATGAATACTCAGGCCTGATATCTCACTTCTAAGCCTTAAATTATGCAATCTTTAGAACTTTTTAATCGCCATCATCCCCTTTTTTGGAATCAAAAACTGTCCTTGCTTGGGTCTCAATTCAAATGCAAATCAATGCCTATGTAAAGCAAGATAAAGGTATACATAAGCTTGAAGTAATGCATACAAGCATAAAGCCAAGTCTACGGAAGGAACAGCCTTCTTCGTATAAAAGTATATTCATGAGGGTATTGTCTGTATGAATTGAATTTTGTGTACAGGGTGATCAAAATAAACATTATTCTGGAAATTCTCATACTTAAGGTGTCCATATAAATATAATATTTATTTCAAGAAACGCATGAGAGGTTAAAACTTGTAAAAAAGTAAAAAAGGGAATATTTTTAATATTTTTATTCTCATGTTTTTTAGCCTCCCTGTATACATATATATACATATATATATCGTCTGTATTTAGATTTGGCAAGATGTCAGAGTGGAGCATGCTTTAATAGATTTCCTTCATTAATCCAGTTGGAACCTTACATAGGTAGGTTACAGACCAATGATTATATAGATAGGATAGGATACAGCAAGGATTATATAGATAGGATAGGATACAGCAAGGAGTATATAGATAGGATAGGATACAACAAGGAGTATATAGATAAGATAGGATACAGCAAGGAGTATATGGATAGGATAGGATACAGCAAGGATTATGTAGATAGGATAGAATACAGCAAGGAGTATATATATAGGATAGGATACAGTAAGGAGTATATGGATAGGATAGGATACAGCAAGGATTATATAGATAGGATAGGATACAGCAAGGAGTATATAGATAGGATAGGATACAGCAAGGAGTATATAGATAGGATAGGATACAGCAATGAGTATATAAATAGGATAGGATACAGCAAGGAGTATATAGATAGGATAGCTACAGAAAAGCTAATTTTTTTACTATTATAATACTTTAGAGTACTAGGTACAACACCCCTATCTTCTGTACCTTTAAAATATACATAAAGGGTTACCCACAAAGGATGAGACTTCAGAGACGACTGTACGGAATTAATACTGCCTGTTTTCTTATTTTCATGATTCCATTCGTCGGAAAAACATCAAATAAGCCATTTAAAAACGTTATTCAGGACAGAAGACTTTTTAAACTTGGGATTGTCAAATCTTAAGAGTTTCAGGTCGTCTTTACATTCTCATTCTTTCTAGGTAACCCTGTACCTTGAGTTTATCAATCCTATCTATGGAAAGGTTGAAATGCACGGTGGACTAGGGCCCATGGCTCAGATTACACTGCATAAAATGTTTCTCATTTATTTATTTAAACAGATAGGTAGATCATGAAAATAGCAGACATTACGAAACTTTTATTGGAAATAGCTACGCAAAACTAAATAGAGCTAAATTTGTCGGTGTTGATAAAAAAACAATTAAATCTTTTTTTTTCTCAAAGACTTAAATTATCATCTGATCTTCTGATCACAACGTCTCCAGGATGTCAGGACTACATGTTTAAAACATCTAACTATCTGTCTATCTGTCTATCTATCTATCTATCTAACTATATATCTATATCTATATCTATATCTATATCTATATCTATATCTATATCTATATCTATAGTATCTTTCTATCTATCTATCTATCTGTTTACACATTCCCTAGATAGCTTTTTGGTCCAACAAAGCTAGTTCATGACGAAACTACATTCCAAGATTCAGGGATTGCAAAAATTTAAATTTCCCTAAACTTACCAGCCTTGTATTCCTTGTATGCGACAATACAATCAAATGCATTAAGTAAAAACCATGCACACCAGCCCAAATGTTGCATAATCCAAGCCGGTACATCAATTTTCTGGTACCGGCAGCTCACTTTGATCTTGCAAGGCTAAATTTGTTGCAAAAAACCTGCTGGGTCGACTTTACACTTGGTAGTTCAGACTAGACCGTACGAGTGAATGTATGTACTGTACATATTGTACCGGCTCGGATCTTGCAACTCAACTCAACTCAACTCAAACAATCCATTTGTACAATTGTACATACTTTGCGCAACGTATTGTTGCATATCTTGATGATTTATCTGTTAGAAAAATTTTAGAGTAATAAGGTCTCTTAAAGGTTTTGAGTTTTTTGCCACAAACTCAATTTTCTAATACCAATATCTTTTCTCACTGTACCTGTGATATTTCAAATTTTCGCTATACTTGATCTATCAGAAATAATAGTTTGAAATATCAAACATCGTGGTGCATGATATGTGTAGGGGTTAAATTCAGAGAATTGTAAATGTTTTTTAATTGTAACAAAAAACATTCATGAAGAAAAATAATCATTATTTTTAATTTCTCCCTCCCCCCTCTCACTTTACCCCCCCCCTTCATCTCGCTGTCAGAACCCGGAGAGAATCACAATAGATTCAAAATATCATTTTCCCCTTGGGCGATATTTAATCTGATGTACAATTGTTGGGTCCAGTTCATAATTCAACTCCACGCGATTACAATTTAAGCTGCTCGATTACACAGCATCCGCGCGATTAAATTTCGGAAATGTTTTTGTGATATTATGCTTTTGGCATGATCAAACTAAAATTTGCAATAATTCCGGTTTCCCTTTTATCTGCAGAGTTTAAAGATAATTTTAATAAGGCAGGAAAGTTAGACAGTTTTTTTTTTATTTTTGTTCATAAAAACTTTTTCTGTAACAGCAGAACCACTCAACACGTCAAATTAAAAAAATCACTAGACGTAGAAATCTTACATTTATCTAATCATTTAAAACAATTAAAACTAGAAAAACTATAAGGTCACAAAGTCATACATGTAATTTCGCTTAAAGTTCAACCTTTTCAATTTACCTTAATTGGAGTGGTTTTCTACAACATGCACAGCCGTCGTTATCTCTTCCCTGCTTCAGTTCATCTACATGAACACCAACTACGCCACCAGGAGCAGTATCATGTCAATCATGCCAGGTCATAAAAATATAGAAAATCTGCCATTCCATAAATTTAAAGACTGCTGAACCAATAATTTATTTGTATTATTTTTTGTGAATGATAATCAATATCTTTTTTTATCTCGATAAAACATTATTTATTTATTTATCAATGTAATTATAATAAAAAGTATCATAGTTTTTCATGACCTGGTCATATTCAGCCTAACTCACTCATAATTTTTTGTAGTCTTAGACATATGCATTTTAGAAGTAGAAACCTGTTTGTCCTATCTTTTTAAACTATGCATTTCTCCACAATATTTTCGAACAATTTTAATCAAAATTTTGATGAATAACTCCCTACGGAAACATCCCCCCCCCTCGTCAAGTTGTGACCCTTCAGAACTTGTTTTTGATTCAAAGTTTTGAATTCCGTTTTATCTATGACAGTTGAGTTTAAAGTTTGTCAACAGTCTTCGTTGAAATATAAATTAAACCTACTTTTAAACCTTATCAAAAATAGTACAACAAAATATTTTTATTTCTAGATTTTAACGAAATAAAGGCGATTTCACTCTTTCAGGATTAAAATAGCCAAACTTCCAGAAAAAAGAATTGAGTTTTTGTCCCAAACTCTGATTTTTAAATCCCTTTATCTTTGGAACCGAATGTCGTTGACCGTAGATATTTCAAACTATGAATTCTATATAATCAAATAATCTAAGTTTGAAACATTAAAGGTGTAAACCATCAGGTTGCAAAAATATAGAGAGTAGATGATTTGAGTTTAAAGCAAAGGCATAGTTCCTTTCCAAGAAAACAGTATTTCTTTGATTGTGAACATTAAAAACAGTTTGATGTGGGACACACTGTATCTTGAATCTAGTTTTGAAATAGTTACAATATGATGTGGGACACCCTGTAAATCTTATTTCACGGTATGATTTGATTGCAAAAAATTAAACAAGCTTTATTTTAAAAATTTATTTCAGATTATCTATGTAAATTTTGATTCTTTTCATCTTTCTTTTTTCCCTTTCTTTTCATCTTTCTTTTATTCCCTTTCTTTTCATCTTTCTTTTTTCCCTTTCTTTTCATCTTTCTTTTTTCCCTTTCTTTTCATCTTTCTTTTTTCCCCTTCTTTTCATCTTTCTTTTTTCCCTTTCTTTTCATCTTTATTTTTTGACATTTTACCAGCGTTCTTTCGACAATTATTTAAATTTGTTTCCGAATATTTTAAACTTTTTTCCGTCTTTCTTCCAAAATTTAAAACTTTTTCCTGTCTTTTTACCGAAGTTTATTCCTTTTTCCTCTAAATCTTTATTCCTAAGGAACTGAGTTTTTGTCACAAACTAAAAATTTATAATTCCTATATCTTTACAACCTAGTGGTTCAAACCTTTGATATTTCAAACTTACATTATTTAATCTAACATAAATCATAGTTTTAAATATTAAAGGTCTACAATTATGTGTTTAGTAGATATAGGGTTTAGAAAATCAGAGTTTGTGGCAAATTACTTTCATTCCAATTTTCCCCTTATTTTCATATTTTTCCGGAGTTTTTTTTCTTTTTCATCCATTCCATTCCGTCAGCCACTCCACCCCTCCCCTCATCCAACCCTCCACCGATCTCCCCTCCCTCCTAAAAATAAGAGTATCACGTATTTCTAAAATTTCGCTTCTACATATCAAGCTCGGTATGCAGGGGAACCCATTTAAAAATCATATTCAACTAGACCGAAACCATCTCAAGGGGGAGAAGAGGGGTGGGGCGGATTATTACGGAGAGAATAGGAGGGGGGGCTTGATTATGCTCGGCAGAAGAAGAGGGAGGGGGGAGGGGTTGAATCTTGCAAATTTATAGGGCACCCTGCTAGGAGCTTATGAGGTTTTTACTTTAGATACAAACTGTTGAAACCGTTATACATATATACAGGCTTTTCTAGGGATGCTTAAAATGAGTAGATAGCTTCACCTGGGGTTTGGATATAGAAATTGGTTAAAGTTCAAATTTTGGACTAGATTTTTTTTTATAGCTTCGCATTTCAGTATTTTGGCTTAACATGGATAGATACCTTCACAGTTCAATATTAAGGCTTAATAAGGATAGACACCTAGATTTACCGTTCAATGTTAGGGCTATTTATGCGTAGATACCGTCACAGTTCAACAATAAGGCTTATTATGGGTAGACACCTTTACAGTTCAATGTAAGGACCATTTATGGATAGATACCTTCACAGTTCAATTTACTGACCAGTTATGAAAAGATACCTTCACAGTTTAATGGTTGGGCTGTACAATTTAATTTTTTGATTAGATTTGGGTAAATCAGGGAACAAGAATAAAGGGAAAGGAAATGGCGTTGGCCTGCCATGAGACAGTAAGTTGCACTGCTTTGCAAACTGGTTCCTTATCACACACGCATACTCTTTTGGTACAGACACACACATATAACTACAGTCAAGGAAAGTGCAGAACAATGTCGTCGATTATAATTAAGCTTGAATAACGAGTAGTTTGTTGTAAACTTTAATCAAATTATAATTCTTTGCATGGATATTTGGCTTATAGTGTTGACTTAAATATATAAATAATATATTACATGCATTTAAAACTTATTTTTAAGTAAACAATTAACAATGAACAAATGTACTCTCCTAGACTGTACAAATACCGAGATTCTTCTGTACTGTATAAACCGACAGTACATCTATTCGGTTCCTTATCACAAACGCACACTCTTTTGGTACAGACACACACAAATGATATTTTCGCCTCCTGGGGTATGATACTTCACTGCAGTTTAATGGTTGGGCTATACATAGGTAGATACCCTCACAATTTAATTTTTAGATTAGATTTGAGTAGATACCTTCAAAGTTAGATATGCAGGCTACTTATCAGTAGAAACCTTTACAATTCAATGTGTGGGCTAGATATGGGTAGATACCTTCACAGATCAATATGCATGCTACATATGTGTATTTGGTAGATACCTAAACACTTGACAGTTCAACGTTCTAGTTCACAGATCAATTTTTTCCAATATATGTGTAGATACCTTAACACTTCAATGTTCTGGCTAGAAACAGGTAGATACCTTCACAAATCAATGTTTGTACTAGAAGTGGGTAGATACCTTTACAGTTCAATGTTTGTACTAGAAGTTGGTAGATACCTTTACATTTTAATGTTTGTACTAGAAGTTAGTAGATACCTTTTCAGTTCAATGTTTATACTAGAAGTTGGTAGATACCTTTACAGTTCAATGTTTGTACTAGAATTGGGTAGATACCTTTACAGTTCAATGTTTTTACTAGAAGTTGGTAGATACCTTTACAGTTCAATGTTATGTACTAGAAGTGGGTAGATACCTTTACAGTTCAATGTTTGTACTAGAAGTGGGTAGATACCTTCACAGATCAATGTTTGTACTAGAAGTTAGTAGATACCTTTACAGTAAGGGAGGGAGGGGCTTTAACAATCTAATGTGAAAAAGTCCTTTTATATGCATCTTAGTTTTTGCACTCCGCAAATTCTGTGCACTTAATGTAGCTTTGTGTGCGCATTTGTAGTTTTTTTACGCGCAGACGTTGATAACAATTCAGATAATTCAATATAACAATCTTCAGGGTTTGGTGTGGCATTGTGCATTCTACAGTACAGTACTAGTACAGTGTACAATACTTCAGAGCCCAAAACTTAAGACAGGGTATCGTTATGAAAACCAGTTTTGAAACCCGGGTTTCAAGAATGGGGTTAGGCAGTTTTGTGGATATCAATATTTTTGTTGTGAAATATTATTTTATTAAGTTTCTTCATATTCTTCATTTTTTAAAATTTCTTAAATCAAAATCTACACAATTGCCAAGACCCCAAAAAGGAAACTCGGGAGTTTCGTTCAACGATACTCTTTTAAATTTCGGGCTCAGGGTTTGGTGTGGCATTGTGCATTCTACAGTACAGTACATACAGTGTACAATACTTTTTTAAATATCTTAAATTCAGCTTAACTAGATCTTAACGAACAGATTTAGAAAACATAAAAATTCTCTAAAAATAGTTTCCATTGATAATTAAAAGGGCGCGTGTACGACACGTGTAACTTGATCCAAAACGTTTAAAATATAACATATGGAACAATGTTTCTTCTTGTGGCTCTGCGCTAATAATTGCCTGATATGTTATAGATAGGGTTCAAATACATTCTTTCAGTCTGAGAAACAATTACACAGACCTATACAAGGATACAGTCTGAGAAACAATTACACAGACCTATACAAGGATACAGTCTGAGAAACAATTACACAGACCTATACAAGGATACAGTCTGAGAAACAACTCCAAAGAGCTTCATATAGAATACAGATCTATAATTATATCCTCCAAAGATCTTTATAAGGATACAGTTTCAGAAGAAAAAAATATAGAAACTTTTTGGGGGATTTTAAGGTTGAAACTTATATTATGATAAATAACGTAATTAAGATGAGTTCAAGTATTTAATCATTCAATAATTATGCCTTCATCCAACTCATAAAGAAGGGTGGGGTGATAATTAACCCTTTTTTAGGTGATCGGGTTTTAATTGAAAAATAGCCATACTTAGATACTTAAAGGGAAAGAAATTAAATAAGGAATGATTGCTTATGAATACAAATTGTCTTAAAAATTGGAATTTTGAATATTTAAAAAAAAAAATTTTAGTCTCCAAACAAAGTTTGCTTTTCTTAAATTGAGAAAAAAATCTTAAATTTTGCGATGTTTCCCTTTAACTCGGAACGGTTTGCCTGACTACCCCGTGTTCATTAGCGCCCACAATTCACATTTCAAAGATGTGAGATGGGCCCGGGGCTAACACCAACAAGAAATAAAAATCTTCACAATGGAAAATTGATTTTCTTTCAGAGCTTGAAAATGGACTCACTTATGCTTTTTTGATCCGGCAACTATAGGATCTGAAAAAGATAGAAAACTATAAAGATACTAGCTTGGGAACCCAGCGATGCCCAGGTTACTCATAGTTACTCCCGCCGTTTACCCGCACTTGATCGATTTTACCAGAAACTAAATTTGTGCTATTAAAGTCGATCCTCTCCGCTTAGACTCTCAATATCAAGGTAAGAACATTCCCGTGGTTCTACCGAGTTCCCCATTCAAAATTTGATGCAAATCGATCAATGGTTTCATGACTTATGGGACACACGCAAACAAACAGACAAACATATATTACAACTTTATATATATATTAAGGAATTTTAACAATATTACAATGTTAAAATAATAAAATTGAAGAACATTGATTTAATAGTTTTTATTTTAGGCATTTATATCTTTTTCCAACTATAGCTCTAATTTGTATTATTTTACAAGAAATGCTAATTACCTTTTTTTTAATTAAGAGAAAGAACAGTCGTTATTGTAATCTGAATTGGGAAAGTATAAATATACTAAACTCTTAGGGCGCTTCGCGCCCATCTTCTATTTCAACTGTGAACATTTTCTCTTTGCATACATTGTAAAACAAAACAAATTTTTTTGGATTTTATAAAAAAATCGTGGATTTTAAAAATTTTCTAAAATCAAATTTTGTTAGATGCAAATCTTTGATAATTCGATCATCCATAAACCTTCCCTGGGGTCACGCGAAGCCCCACACAAAATTTGGGCCCGATCGGTTCAGCCGTTTTGACGTTTATTGGATAAAAATTAACAGACAAAAAACAAGCAAAGTATACATATATATAAAGTTGTAATTTCGGTTTATTTGTTTGTATGTACGATCATAACTCTGGAACCCCTAAATTGTTTTGTTTCAAATTTTTATTGAGGAACTCGGCAGAACCACGGGAATGTTCTCAGTTAGGTTTAACATTTTTAAATTTTGTTGAGAAATTTAAGTTTCCAATCAAACCAGGATTCCCGAGCTAGTCTTTAATTATCAACATTAACTTTATTAAAATGATAATAAGATCTTTGGAATCCAGTGTCGCAGACCATAAATATGTCAAACTTTAAATTTTGATGGTTCAAGTCAAATAATCGTAGTTTGAAACATCAAAGATTTAAGCCATCAGGTTACAAAGACAGAGGGAATTGAAAATTTGAGTTTGTGGAAAAGATACAACTTCTCTAAATTCATTAAAAATTAAAACAAATCATACTTTTGCTTGATATCTTCAGCATGTATCCTTGCCAAGTTTTTTTTGTTGCATTTTCTCAACAAACGTTGAAAACGCTAAAAAACCTTTATTTTTTAAGGATTAAATAAACGTCGCAACTGCTGAACCGATCGAGTCCAACTTGCGATGATTATAAATTTTAACTTTAAATAAATAAAAGTTTTGAAGTCCAAAATCAAGAAAGTCTACATATATGTTATTTATTGATGAAATCTTTTTTCATATGCTGAGAAAAAATGCAGTTAGATAAAAAATATATTTAGAAGCTATTACTATTATCATGTTGAATAATATGTTCTACATTTGACATTCATAATTGGTATCCAAGCTGGTTTCCTACTTTTTACTACAGAATATATAATTATTGTAATCAACAGGGAAAACAAAATTTTACATTTTCTTACTTTTGATTTTTTTATCCTAATGAGGAAAAATGAGAAGAAAAGTATTTAAAACAATTTTTTGCCCCCCGCCCCAGATATTTATCATAAAAATGTCGACCCTGAAGTCTGGTGGTCGGAAAAGTCAGGAAAGGTGGAAGACCTTAAAACCATTTCCTCACATTTTTCCCAAATAATAATTTCAAAATTCTATAAATAATTCTCAAATCTCGTGAGACGGTAGTCGTGTCTTTAAAACCTCTGTTTGGCTAAAAAAGGGGTTAAGTCTACTAAGCAATTGTGTGGTTTGAAAACTAATTCCTTTAAATGGTTCCAGACTCTATTCCCAGATTGTAATATTACCATGGCGCCGTCCAGAGTGTTCTTAAAACGCCTAAAAATATTAATTTTAACAAAATTGTTTAAAAACTAGTTTTTGTCAAATAGTAACCCTTATCTTAATTAATCTAGAAAACGGGGAGTCATGTTTTATTGTACGGAATTGAAAATAGCGTTCATATCTATTCGGAATCTTTTCAACTCATAAATTCTTTCTCCATTTGAAAATTCTTTTCATAAAAGATAAAAAATGTAATATTTGAACCCATTTCCTTGCTTTGTTACAGCCATTATCGTGACTTTCTATTATAGTATCCGTACCCCCCGTAGGGTTTATACCAATCCTAGGTTATAAACTAACAAAACTAAACTTTTTGCGGAGTTTCTCAAGCCGACAAAAGGATGGATTTTAAAGATTTGTTGATCGATTAAAAGTCTTGACATACATTATCAATAAATATTAGGTCATAAATCTTAAAAGCAACAAATAAATTTTATTTCATTTTACGTTTATTCTCCTTTTAATTTTTTCTTCATTATGGTGGCCATTGTAAAAAAGTATATTTTGTAACCAATTACATGTCCTCAAGGGAGGCTCAAGCTAATTACACCCCTCCCATCCATCTCTCACATATCTTACTCTTCCCCTTCCACCCCCCTCCCCGCTCAACATCTCATATACCCCTCCCCCGTTTCCTTTCTCCCTCCTCCTACAAGGCTTCCTTTTATAACCTCTGAATCCTTGAGACAGGATTGGTTGAGATCTCTCCCCGTTTATCCCAGCGAGGTCATACACTGGATAATATTGGTGGCAGCCTCCAGCCAGATTAGAGACTTAAGAACATTGGTTCAACCTCGGTTTAAGATTAGAGGATGCAAGGACTATTGGTTGCAGCCTCCAGAGGCTGGTTTTCTAAAATATGATTGGAGGAATTTGTAAGATTATAAAAGTCTTGTTTTTCTCTGAACCATACACTGATTTACAATTAACAGTGTTATTAAAAGGAGGGGGTTGTAATTTATTTATAGGGGGGGTGGGGGTGGTATTGATACAAGGAATTGGAGAAAACGAAGTGAAAGAGAAATATATGTAAGATTACTTTGATAAAGAGTTTTAGAAAATTTAAGAAAATCATTAATACATTAATTTTTGTAAGTTTATAAAAAATCCTAAAAAAAAGTTTTCGCAAAATGGAAAAGGATCGAGTTTTAAAAACCCTCTGCACGTCCATCTTTAAAATTATAATTTGAGTCTACTCTGCAAATAGTTATAATTATGTGAGCCCATCTCCGATATCCATTAAATCTCAAATTTGTTTCGTTTATTTACAACATATTATTATTGTTTTTTTTTCTCTAATTTTCTCACTGCTTATTTCTGTTAAAACATCTAGTATTGAGTTTTAAAACACATTCTTAGCCTTTAATATTATTCATCTTATCCCCCCCTTCCCCCACGTTATACTTTTCACCTTTTTTTAATCCATACTCATTTTATTTAAGCTTCCCTCTCTCCCTCCTAGCGCACTGTTCATGTATATTTGCCCCTAAAAAGTGAATAAAACTGTGTTGTAAAGAGTTTGAGCCAACCCTACAGACATTTATAACATTTTTACCTTGTTCATTAATTAGCAAGATCAGAAAACCCTGCACAACCTATAATTAAACATATTTATACTTAAACACGCCGATGCGCCCGAACTAAATAAAACTTGAATTCTCAAACTTTACATTTCCTCAAGAATCTTAGATACAACTTTGCATTTTAAGCCGTCAGCTAAACTAAAAGATCCATATTCACATCAATGCGGACGGCCGAGTTTAAGATGAGCCGGGATAAAAACCTTAATAGGAAATATTATAATGTTAGTATAAAATGATCAGAGGCAGGAAAACCCTGGGACAAAAAGCAAAGGTGCGGAGACAGTATAATTTATCTCAAGCTTTGAGGAGTTTAACTGATTAATTGAGTAATGCATCTTATGTATGTGATAACCAAAAAAAAATCCTATATGAGGAATTAAATACAAAATGATCGGGACGATCATCAATAATCGCTTTTAGTTCAGTTTCTTTTCCTCGTACAATCCCTTTTATTTTTCTCATCTTTTTCTTCCTACTTTCCCTTTAATTCTTCTTTCTCATGCTCTGCAGATAAAAAAGATTTGAATTCGTCAAAAAAAACCGTATTTACTCTATAGATTTATTCTAGATTAGCTCTAAAAATGAGTTGAATCAAATGTTTTTAGAAAATATTTAATAAATTAGTAATTTTAGAAAGAAAAAAATACTCACTAACCTCAACCCCCATTACGGAGTTTATAATATAAAGATCATATGTTAGATCTATCGAATTTTGGATCAACGGTTTTCTAGTTTTATGTATTACATTAAAACAGCAAATCCACTTTTTATATTAAATCTGATTGCGCAACCCCTTCCATTTCAACCCTATAGTTCCAAAAAAACACTCAATAAAAATTCGAATTTTGTTATTGCGCGGGGTGGGGTGCAGAGGCAAAAAACTCCGCTTTTGTCGATTTAATCGCGGGGGAAATGGGTCGTAGGATGAATTTAAAATCATGTTTTTCTAATCCGCATTTCTCGGTGCAATTTTCAAATATATTTTGTAGATTTTTTGTTTGAAATGCATATATACAATATACATATTGTACATATGCATCTTTTTACATGTCTGTAAAGTATCATTTTACAGATTAAAAGAAAAAAACCGTGGATTTTACAGAAGATATTAAGCCAAATATTTTTCAATAAAAATTTAATTTATTTTTCATTTTTGAGAAAAATTTCATCCACGTTCACTTTCAACCTAGAATAGATTGTGAATATTAATAGTTTTTGATTCAGGATCATTAGAATTAGGATCATCAGAATCAGGATCATTAGATTCAGGATCATCAGAATAAGGACCATCAGATTCAGGATCATTAGATTCAGAATCATTAGATTCAGAATCATTAGATTCAGAATCATCAGATTCAGGATCATCAGATTCAGGATCATCAGATTCAGGATCATAAGATTCAGGATCTTCAGATTCAGGATCATTAGATTCAGGATCATTAGATTCAGGATCATCAGATTCAGGAACAGCAGATTCAGGATCATTAAATTCAGGATCATTAGATTCAGGATCATTAGATTCAGGATCATATGATTCAGGATCTTCAGATTCAGGATCATCAGATTCAGGTTTATTAGATTCAGGATCATTAGATTCAGGATCATTAGATTCAGGATCATTAGATTCAGGATCATTAGATTCAGGATCATTAGATTCAGGATCATTAGATTCAGGATCATTAGATTCAGGATCATTAGATTCAGGATCATTAGATTCAGGATCATTAGATTCAGGATCATTAGATTCAGGATCATTAGATTCAGGATCATTAGATTCAGGATCATTAGATTCAGGATCATTAGATTGGGGATCATCAGATTCAGTATTATAAGCTCAAGGATCATCTAAAGAATGAAATGTCCGATTCACAAGGTTTACCAGATCAAGAGTGCATAAGATACCATTTCGGTCTTTTATCAAATTGTTTTTTTTAATGTGGTTTTTTCTATGAAAGTGACTTGCTGATTTCAAGTCACAATAAAAATGGACAATTGTAATACTTAAACACTTTTAAGGCTGTAAAAACGACGATATCTTTCACGTTGTTCAGATAAAGATATTAAGGGTTGTGAATCGGGCTTGACCCTCTAAAAATGGAGGGCCACTTGAAATTACATCGAAATTCCCTTTAAGAAAAGATATTTTAAATTGAATTAATTTGCTAGGGCATCTTTTGTTGATAGTATATAATTAAGAATCAGAAAAAGATTAAAAATATTGTGTGGCATAAAAAAGGATACGCAATCTATTAAAGAACCTCTGTAGATTAAAAATTAGTAGTAGCCGCTGACCATGGAGGGGGGGGGATATTACCCGCAGGGGAGCAGAATAGGAGGGGATGGGGTATTTTAAAATTCTGTTTGAGTACAACTCGTGTGGAGGGTTTCCAGAGATACAAAAGGATATTTTGCATTTCTTTCATAATCTCATTCGAACTCTTTTTTGCTGTTCTGCAACCCTCCTTTTATGCCAGACATTCAGGGGTTAACATTCTTTAATTTCAATTCTTTATCTACATGAAATAATAATTTTTATGAGAAGTTTTTTAAAGAGTGGCAAAGATTATTTTTAAAGAAAAATATTCATCCCTGTTGTTTTTATTATCAGACCTTCTCAAATATGTTTTAACGGATTTTTTAGCATTTTCACAAAACAATAAACATAAAGTTTAACGGGGAATGTTTATTCTCTCCGATATCATGTAATCGAGCAGAATTTTTTCAAATCTACGGATTTCTACATTTTTAATTATCAGATTTATTTATTTTAAATTTCAATTAAAAAAATTATTTTATAATTAATTCTTGTTAAATTTGTTTTTTAAGTTTAATTTTTATGTCTTCCCAGCATAATGAGCAGAGCTACCGTAGCGAGCAAAAGATGCTAAAAACTCAAATTTTGGCCTCCATTAAAGTATTTTTGTTTAATGAGAAAATTTAATTCGTTTCCTACTGTTAATTAGATGGATTCCAAGAGAAAATTCAAAAGCCAAGAATTTAAAAACCTATCGCCATTACGTATTTAGGTAAGAAACTCTAGTTTTATTCTTAAAAGGAATGAAGTAATGCCCAAATACAAGTATTGAATTTTAATATACATGGATAGTGGGAAAAAAATGTATTTGGTTTTAATACTCATGACGGAAAAAATTAAAGAGGGTCAACCTAGACATTAATTTGTTCTCTTAAAACTAACACCGTATTTATTTACTCTAAAAGTTGTTGATTATCATCAATCAACACCAAATTTAAAATTTTGTAACAATTATCGATTCCCAAAAATAAACAATGAAAAATGAAAAACAAATGAGTTTCTGAATTGGTCAATAACTCGTTGTCGTAAAGGAAGTTGAGAGAGACCTATAGGAGTTCTATCTGATGTTCCTGTCTCGAGAAATTGGAAATTAAACTTTGTCAAATTTATAAGAAAAATTGTATATATATAATATCTGTTAAGATCAATAAAAGCTCAAGCATGAAAATCTTCAGTTTTCCAAAACTAAAATTCGAAAAAAAACATCCCCTGCAAGATTCAGGATGTGTACAGACAGCTTCTCCTAAACCTGGCCATATTTTATATAAATAATTTCAATTGGTCTCCATGTTACTTTTTTTACTGTATACGATGGTTCATTATAATTTTCAATCTAATAAAAGAAGGGAAAAGGAAAAGCTTCTCAAAATACAAAAAAAAATATTTAAACCCTTTCATTTGACAAGACAGAATAGAAATAAAAATTCCCAATTATAATCTATTTCAGAAAGAACTACATTTTTCTTTAATTTGAACAAAAAATGATGCTTTACACATAAGGTAACAGAAACTAGATTTCATGCCAATTTTTTCCCCCTTTTCCTTTTTTCTTTCATTTTTCGTTTCCTTCTTTTCATTTTCTTCTTTTTTGTCTCAGATAGTGTGCCCCCCTTCGGGGATAAAACGGGGGAGCACGTGCCCCTGTACACTCCTAGCTACGGGTCTGCTCTCCCTTCATATTTTTAATCTTTAATTCCCTTTCCCTTTTTTTACCCGTTTCCTCTTTTCAACTTTCTTTTCCCTTTTCCCTTTCTTTTTGTTCCCTTACAATTAACCCAATTTCCCCTTTCACCCTTCTCTCCCTTCTCCCCTTCTCTCCCTNAAATCATCTTTTCTTTGTAAAATCATCTTTTCTTTGTAAAATCATCTTTTCTTTGTAAAATCATCTTTTCTTTGCAAAATAATCTTTTCTTTGCAAAATAATCTTTTCTTTGCAAAATCATCTTTTCTTTGCAAAATCATCTATTCTTTGCAAAATCGTCTCTAAGGTTTCTTCGCTTTTTTTTTGCAAACACAGTCATATTAAATTCTATTTAAAGTTTTGAATAAAATTGATAGTTGAAACTTTAGAAAGATGTTGTTTATTTTCATATCCTATTTTGGGAAACTTGTGGGGAGGAAGTATTCCAATTTTAATAGATTTTACTTTAGGAATTTACAATTTGTTTTTGTTTCTAAGGTTTAAGAGATTTTGATAGTTCTGATAATCTGTCGGAAGTACCTGATCTTCTTTAATTTAAAATTTACCAATCATTATAAGCGCAAAGTAAGCATATATGTAATAAATGATATGGTTATGTGATTTAAATTTTTCTTTAACAGAAAGCTTTAAGTTTCACAAATCTGTAGGAAAAAAGTTTTTAAAAACACTTTTAAATAACCGATCCATTCAGAGCAAATTCTTTTGATTCGGAATACTGTGAAATGATATTTTATATTCAAGAAGTTCTAAAAAAGTTTTCCAAAGAAATTCTCTTAAACATTACTCTCTGCACTCTTACGTAAATAAATATTACTATTTAGACATATAAAAAGCTGCAGGGTAGACACAATTTATCTACTATACCTGTGATCCTAATGGTCTCAAGCAGAAATCAAGGAAATTTTGCAAAAAAATTAAATCATTTTATCTATTAAAATTCATAGTTAGAAATATCTAAAATACATCTACAATGAAGGGTTTAGAAAAGCAGAATTACTTGATGAAAACCTGAAAGAAACTTTACTCAGGATGGTACATTAACACCATTGTAATCAAGGTTTATATTTTACATTTAGCCTAGCTAGAATATAACATTTAGCTTAGAATATCATTAGTTTATTAAGATTAACATTATTTTTAAGTAATATCTAGTTTAGTATAGTATTTAATTTAGAGTAATATTTAGCTTAGCTAAGTAATATTTAGTTAAGAGTAATATTCAGTTAAGATTAATATTCAGCTTAGAGTAATGACTAAGTAATATTTAGTTTAGAGTAATATTCAGCTTAGAGTAATATTTAGTTTAGATTAATATTCAGTTTAGATTAATATTCAGTTTAGAGTGATATCTAGTTTAGAGTAATATTTAGTTTAAAGTAATATTTAGTCTAGAGTAATAAATATAGTTTAGAGTAATATTTAGTTTAGAGTAATATTTATTCTAGAGTAATATTTAGTTTAGATTAATATTCAGTTTAGATTAATATTCAGTTTAGAGTGATATCTAGTTTAGAGTAATATTTAGTTCAAAGTAATACTTAGTCTAGAGTAATATATATAGTTTAGAGTAATATTTAGTTCATAGTAATATTCAGCTTAGAGTAATATTTAGTTTAGAGTAATATTCAGTTTAGATTAATATTCAGTCTAGAGTAATATTTAGTTTAGAGTAATATCTAGTTTAGAGTAATATTTAGTTTAAAGTAATATTTAGTCTAGAGAAATATATATAGTTAAGAGTGATATTTAGTTTAAAGTAATATTCAGCTTAGAGTAATATTTAGTTTAGAGTAATATTTATTCTAGAGTAATATTTAGTTTAGAGTAATATTCAGTTTAGATTAATATTCAGTCTAGAGTAATATTTAGTTTAGAGTAATATATAGTTTAGAGTAATATCTAGTTTAGAGTAATATTTAGTTTAAAGTAATATTTAGTCTAGAGAAATATATATAGTTAAGAGTGATATTTAGTTTAGAGTAATATTCAGCTTAGAGTAATATTTAGTTTAGAGTAATATTTATTCTAGAGTAATATTTAGTTTAGAGTAATATTTAGTTTAGAGTAATATTTAGTTAAGAGTTATATTTAGTTTAGAGTAATATTTAGTTTAGAGTAATATTTAGTTTAGAGTAATATTTAGTCTAGAGTAATATTTAGTTTAGAGTAATATTCAGTTTAGATTAATATTCAGTCTAGAGTAATATTTAGTTTAGAGTAATATTTAGTGGAGCGTAATATTTAGTTTAGAGTAATATTTAGTTTATCGAGTAATATTCAGCTTAGAGTAATATTTAGTTGAGCGTAATATTTAGTTTTGAGTAATATTTATATTTAGCTCAGAGTAATATTCAGCTAAGAGTAATATTTAGTTGAGCGTAATATTTAGTTTAGAGTAATCTATAGTTTAGAATTATATTTAGTTTAGATTAATATTCAGCTTAGAGTAATATTTAGTTTAGAGTAATATTTAGTTTAGAGTAATATTTAGTCTAGAGTAATATTAAGTTTAAAGTAATATTTAGTCTAGAGTAACATTAAGTTTAGAGTGATATTAGAGTAATATTTAGTTTAGAGTAATATTTTGTAATATATTGTGTAGTGTGTACACCATTTCTTATACCGACTCAGACCAGCAAATGCAATTTTCTCTAAATTTATTAAAAGCTTAAAAATAATGTTTTCAAATGAAACATTTTAATTGGAACAAATTCTTTTTAAGCTGATTGCAACATATTAGTAACAAAACAAATATATGATTTCTGTGAAATAATATCAAATATATATAAAGTTAAAAGTTAAATCTTGTGCTGAAACATGTGAAAATCCCCGACAGGCCCGTACTTGAGAATTGCGGAGGGGGAGGGGGAGGTGGAGTAATCATTTTGATAACTCACGATTGTAAAGGGTTGGGTTGGATAACAAAAAATTTATCCGAACTCATAAATAGCTTGTATTTGTATATTTGTGTATTTGTGTATTTGTATATTTGTGTATTTGTGTATTTGTGTATTTGTTTGAAAAATACCAAAAATTTTAGGCTGAAGGAATTGAGTCTTTGCCACAAACTCTGATTTTCTAACTTCTATATCTTTGCAACCAAATGTTGTTATTGATATTTTAAACTATTAATTCTGCTTGAGCTTATAGTCTAAGCTTGAAATATTTAAGATGTACACCATCAGGTTCGATAGATATTGGGATTGGAAAATTTAAGTTTGTTGCAAAGAGTCAAATCCTTTTTGAGGTTTCAGGTTTAGTTTTCTTGTACTATAAGAGAGAATATTAGGTCGCTAAGATGAGATAGCTGAGTATGTCCCAAAGAAACCAAATACTAGGATGGGTAAAATAATTGCATGGACAAATCATTGCAATCGATCTGTTTTAAATTAAAGTATGTCTCGCATAAATATTAAAGTTTATGTTTTTTAAATTTCAAATCTGTTTGAAAGAGCAAGTTTTTAGCAAGGACGATCCAAAACTTTAAAAATATGACAATGTGAAGCTTGATTTTTGGTCTCTGCATTCAATGGAGTATTTTGATGGTTCACTAAATTTTTAAGCTTAGAAATAAGCCAGCTTTGTCCTACATGGACTAAAAAATTCTGTACATTTGTCTCTGAAGTCTCATTCTTTGTGGGTATAACCCTGAGTGTAACATGGCTGTGAGAGACGATGACCAAGGAACTCATCAGGAACAGCCAACTGGCACTTGGGCAGGCCAATGGTTAAACCATACTCACGACAGTGGAGAAAAACTTCCATAGATGCTTTTTTTATTTTTTATTGTTTTAATACACATAGTTGATAATTATAGTATAGTATAGTCTGTATTACGTCACCGGGAACTTCAGCCAATGGAAGTCTTTGCCACAAACTCTGATTTTCTAATCTCAATATCTTTGGAACCCAATGTCGTAAACCTTTGATATTTCAAACTTATATTATTTCAAAAGTCATAGTTTGAAAGTCAAAGCTTTGTGACGTTGGAATCCAAAGATATAGGGATTAGAAAATCAGAGTTTGTGGCAAAGACTCAATTCCTTTGACACAGTTTCATATCAATTTCTCGAGACAGGAACATCTGATAGATGCAGTGGTGTAAATAAGGGGGGTTATTGGGGTTATTTACCCCCCCCCCCTAGAATCCTGGGGTAATTAACCCCCCCCCCCTAGAATTTGTTTTTAAAAAAAGGTTGATTTTAAAATTGAATATCTTTAAAATTTGCACGAAAATAATCTAAATGTGCAGATACTTCAGATATTTCAAATTTTAAGTTAACATATTCTAAATGATTCTAAATTCTAAAGTATACAGTCAATATCATTATAATTAGATGTTTTTTTAATAGAAAAAAAGGTATGGGCAATGAAGAATACATTTTTACTTCTAAATAATGTCATTTCCATATTAGATTTATTAAAGATCTTAACATACATTGACGACAAGAAAATTTTAGAAATTGAAATTAGAATATAAACAAAGACAATATTTTTTCAAAGTTTTGCAGAGTAGCTTTTCTAAAGATTAAAAAAGTAACATCCTTTTCCTCTTAGAGTAAAACTATTTTTAATGTTACCTAACATAAATTAATTTTTTTACAGATCTTTGTAGTTAATGTAAAATGAATGACTATAATGAAGGATATAAAACAAGGTGAAAGCTGAAAGGTAGGAAATGAAGCCGTTATTTGATGGAGTTTGTAAATGCCAGAAATGAGTGGAAAATGCAAATCAAACCCAACTAAAACCAATAATTTGATATACATAATGATATTTTTATATTTTTCTTGTGGGGAGGGGGGGGGGTAAAAAAAATTCGGCGCTCTTCGCGCACCACATTAGAAAAATTTACCACCCCTACAGAATCCTTATTTACGTCCCTGGATAGATATGAATCGTTCAACACCTGAGATTCTCAGGTTTCATCCCATACTCCCTTTCATTTTTTCTTTACAGCCCCTTTAAGATCTGTTCCATCAAACGTTGAAAAGTATTACTAGTGTTTCGCAGACCAAACGGCATCACCAAAAACTCAAACATCCCAGAGGGGGTGATGATGGCGGTCTTCTGGATGTCCTCTTGCTCAACTAGCACCTGATATACCGTGAATCTTGTATCTAAGCAACAATGGGAAAGTCCGCGACCACAACTGAAAAAAAAATTTTAAATAGAAAGTTCAACGTTTTGTTCAGAGGTAAACATGTGCCGCTGTGATTCGTGAATGCTCCTCTATAAATGGTCGGACACTTCAAGTTTGTCCACAGTCCCTTTAATCCTATAAAGACTGGGGGGTCTGAATATATATAGGCTGGCGGGGGGCGTGCGGAGCCCCCCCCCCCCTCCCGTAGAAAAAAGTATTAGAAGATAGGTACTGGGTTGAAATGCACTTTTAAGGGCCAGCTCATTGAAAAAATAGACCGATAATTTTAATAGTTTGGTGCTAGGGAGGATTTCAAAAAATGTAAAAAAATGGTCAAAAAATGAAAAAAATGTTTTTTTGTTTAAAACAAATATCAAAGTGTGACACATGTTTTAAGATTCATTTTTCAAGGGCTTTTCAAAGATGTAGTTTTTAAATCTGAAGGAACTAAGTCGTTTAACCCTATGTCATTCTATAAATTGTAATATTTAAAGTATGGATGACTCATGGCAAGAAAACCCTCCCTGGCCTCACACCTTCATGTCTTTGTTCAACCCTCAAATGATGGGGGACAACGATTGATCTTGATTTCCCTTGGATTTATGTCTGGGATTGTAACGATATCAAGGGATTAAATGTTACAAAATGCATGGTCACTTGAAATTTCGCCATCAGTCCCTTTAAAAGCCTATTTGTACTATGGCCTTGTCTTTTATCCTACTGTGAACATAACATTTGTTATTATAAATACATATACAGTTATTTATATCAAATATGTCTAATCAAATAGATGTTTTGGATGTTTCAGAAATAACTAAAAAAAGATGTTTTCTAAATTTAAAGAGATCTTATCTAGATGTAAGATACTAAATAACATTTTTTAATCTTTTAAAGAGAGTGACCGTCAATGTATGGTAGTTGAACTGAGAATGTAGTATTGTGGAGAAATTTTTAGGATTTATTTGACTTGAGCGCAAAGTCGACGTTCAAAATCATTCTTTTGGGTGGGTACGGTTTGAGAATCTATTTTTAAAAGTTGTTAAATAATGACAAAAATGTAAAAAGAATTCCACAGTGAACTAATTTGATGTTTAGAAACATATTTCTCAAAAGAAATTTGTTAGTAAATCAATGTTACAATCAATTATTTCTTTTTCATCATTATATTGAATTTCTTTTCTTTACAAATATGTTCGCAGATTTTCTTCAAATGTCGTCTATTCAATAACAATTTCAGGAAATCTACAGAAAACGTTTGTGAACAAGGAGACATTACAGAAACCAATAAATAAATAAGATTACTTATGTTTGATGATAAGAGATAATTTTTATTTTCTGAACTTGTTTCTATTTTGCCATCAGTTTATTGTGGATTTTTTGTCGTCTTTATTTGATAATTTAAAAAAATCGATTCTCAAACCGATCAACCCAAATGAATGATTTTGAACGTCGCTCAAACTCAGTAATTTTACATCATTAAAACGTTTCATATGTCTCAAATAAATCCTAAAAAATTTCTCCACAATACTACATTCTCAGTTCAACTACCATACATTCCGAGTTAGCCTTGAATATAGTCTTTTAATGGCTTAATTGTTAACAAATTTGTCAAAGAAAGAAACAGGTTTACAGTTGCATGCAATCCTGCATATAAGAAAACAGACTGTATAAACTCTGTACATCTGGGCTGAAAACTTTTGAATGGAATATCCTTAATCCCGATCGGTTAATTAATCTTGAGATATAAAAAGATTAAGAAAAAGAGGAGATTAAGCATTAATCTCGATATCCACCATTCTCAAGTTTTTAGCTCTGAAGTCTCATTATTTATGTGTAACCCTGAACCATATGCATTAAGATGATTGATTTGTGACTTTTTTAAAGAAATCAGCCAACCGCCTACTGGAGGTCGCTGCGTTTTTACTTGAAAAAAATATTGCAATAAAAAAATTTCGAAATCGTCCCTAGGGTTTCAAATTTACGATTTAATAGCGAAGTAATCACCGTAAGGCCTAAAAAAATAATTCAATGAAATTAAATATGGATATACATCATTTTCTTAGAAATTTCATGCCGATTCAGATTTTTTTGAGGAGTTTTCTAGCTCTAACTTATTCAATTTTCAATTTTTTTAAAAGCGCTTTTTAGATTTGAATTCAGCATGAAATTTCCAAGAAAATGATGTGTAAAATAAACATGTTTGAAATATTTTTTTGAGGCCGTACGGTGAATTTTCCGATATTAAATCGTCAAAAACCTATGGGCGATTTTTGGAATTTTTTTTTGCAATATATTTTTTAAAGTGAAAACCCAGCAACCTCCGCGGTGGTTGGTTGGCTCAATTCCAATATTGATCACCCCTAATATGCATGCATATTGCATATTCTTGTAAACATTCCTGTGAACCTAACAGCTCTGTTGTATGGAATGGATAAGTAAGGCTTACTGGTGTCTAGAGGTTTAGAATCTATAAAGAGACCCCCCTCACCTAGACTCCGAACAGTTCTCTTCCAATCCTCATCCTCTCAACAGATTTAACAATTATTCAAGGCTTTTCTTCAGATCAGAGACGGGATTATATCCAAGAAGAATTGAGCCTTGGTAGCAAACTCTGATTCTCTATCCTTATATCTTTGCAACCTAATGTCATAGACCATATATATTTAAAATTTAGGTCATTTCTTCTAACAAAACTCATAGTTTGAAATATCTAAGGTCTACAACTTTTAGTTGAAAAGTTATTGGGATCAGAAAATCAGAGTTCATGGAAAAGACTCAATTTCTTTTTTGACAATTGAAATATTGAATGTTTATTATATGATTTAAGTCCTTAATTTTAAAGTTATTTGTTCCTCCAAATTGGCCCCAAAAAAATATTGAAAATGAATATCTTAAAAGAATGCGTGCTTCTGTAGAAAAAATGTACGAAAACTCGAGTAACGAGTTAGATCCTGCGCCCCCGATAGTTCTCTTCTACTTGATGGGAATCTGGGCAATGATAACTGGTATAACCGGTTTTCTGGCGAATGTGATCGCGATTTTTCTATTTGTGACAACCAAGAAAGTAAGTTGTGATCTTGATTTGTACTTTTAATAAAGTTATATTTACAAATGAGATTATAACAGAACATGGTACAACAAAACAAAACATAACATAGTAACATAACAGTTTCATAGACCAAATGTTTTATTAAACGGGAAAACTAACTATGATGAATAATACATTAAAGCTAGGCAAGGCTGGGTACTCCAACTAGTAATTAAGGCTATATAAATATAATAACACAAGGTTGTTGAATAACGCAAGGAACTAAGCGTTCTCTTAAAAATCAACCTACTCATTTTATGATTATTAAACCATTGTCCATTCCCTTGGTTTATCGAGGACCCCGATTAAATCTGCCGATTGGTTTGTGAGTTATGATCGAGGATACAAACAAATAAACAAACAAACAGAGAATACTTAACATATATCTAGATATAGGTGAAAGTACAGAATTATATTCTATTAGCTCAAGGTAGTCATAGTTACTCCCACCGTTTACCCGCGCTTTGTCGTAAATATTGATTTTAGGTATTTTTACCCTATACAAGTAAACCCACTCAGTTAAGAATCTCAAAACCAAGGAAAGAAAATTCCCGTGGATTTACCCAGTTCCCCAATCAAAATTTGAGGCAAACCGGTCCCAGGGGTTCCTGGGTTATGATCGGATAAACAAGCAGACAAGATTACAACTTTAAATATATAGATAATGTTATGATGTAATGTGGATGAATCAAGTATGGTCAATCATAAATATTCCCAAATCCACGGCAACGAAACTAATCAACTGTCGGGAAAACATAGCATACGTCACTAAAATACCATTGGGAAAATTAAAGTAAACCTTTTAAAAGTATCCTCTAAAGAGATCCTCAAAACTTTTATAAAGCCTTTTAACAAGGTGTTAATGCGGATTTTTCTGTAAATTTTTGATCGATTATTAAAATTTAAAAAAAGAAATTATTAGGCACATTTTCTATTTTTACCATCCTTACCTGGGGGTCTTGGGCCCGGTCAGTTCAGCCATTTTAAAGTAGATCGTATACAGAAAAACGGACAAACATCATACAGGGTGTATACAAACCGGGTAGTAATGGTCTACATACTCGTTTGTAAAAGGATTTTCAAAAATGGGCCCCTTTTTGAAATCTACGCACAATTTCCGATTCAACAAGCCCAATTTTTAAAGTTGTATAGATAAAAAAATAACAATTTTAAAGTCTCTTAAAGTGAGTAATTTGGTAAATATAAGATAATCATCGTTTGTATAAGGGTCTACAAACTTCCTTTTAATCGGATTTTCAAGATTGAGATAATTTTTCATATTTACTTATAATTTCCGATTGAATGAGCCCAATTTTAGGCTTGTGATATAAAACTAACAATTTTACAGGCTCCTAAAGTTTCCAACTGGAGCGAAGTAAAAAGTAAAATATAATCTCCTTTACCACCATTTTATATTCAATATCAGGTTACAGTTTACTCTTGAGCAAAATTGTTATTTTTAGATCTACAAGCCTAAAATAGGACTCAGTGAATCGGAAACTTTACGTAGATTTTAAAAATGGCCTCAATCTTGAAAATCCGAATACAAACGAGTATGTAGACCCTTAGTCCCCGTTAATTTTGAGACACCTTGAGAAGACTTTCGATTTCAATTTTGATTTATATCATGCTGTTAAACATCATGGATGCACATAATCATAAGCATAAAGATAATCTGTCAAGATTTTCCTGCAAAAGTTTATTTTCAAGGTGTGAAAGTTTAAATTAATTCATTTCTTTACGTTTTTCCTTTTAAAACATTTTTAATACAGAGAAGTTACTTTTATTGCGCCATGACTTTTTTCCTTCAGTGAACAGCAAATTTTTAAGAACCTTTGCTTTTGAGAACAAACTTTAAATATTTTATTTCGGCGTTGAACATTAAAAAAGATGAAGACTTGTTAGTGTAGTACAATTTGTACAATACATTCTGTCATGAATATGATAAACTAAAATACAAAGAAGTTGTATAATGAATAGAATAAGAGAAAATACTCCCTTTGTTAACTTTCTTTTGTTTTTTGATAGTAAATGATTATAGTTATATAACTGTACTAATAGTTATATAGATTAGTATAGTTATATAACTGTACTAATAGTTATAAATATTATTACAGTTATTCAACTGTACTAATAGTTATATAGATTATTATAGTTATATAACTGTACTAAAAGTTATATAGATTAGTATAGTTATATAACTGTACTAATAGTTATAAATATTATTATAGTTATTCAACTGTATTAATAGTTATATAGATTTTTGTAGATTCAACTGTAATATAACTGTACTAATAGTTATATAGATTATTATAGTTATATAACTGTACTAATAGTTATATAGATTAGTATAGTTATATAACTGTACTAATAGTTATAAAGATTATTATAGTTATTCAACTGTACTAATAGTTATATAGATTATTATAGTTATATAACTGTACTAATAGTTTTATAGATTATTAAAGTTTTTCAACTGTCCTAATAGTTATATAAATGATTATAGTTATATAAGTGCACTAATAGTCATATAAATCATTAAAGTTATATGACTGCACTAATAATTTTATAGATTATTATAGTTATATAACTGTACTGATAGTTATATAGATTAGTATAGTTATATAACTGTACTAATAGTTATAAATATTATTATAGTTATTCAACTGTACTAATAGTTATATAGATTATTATAGTCATATAACTGTACTAATAGTTTTATAGATTATTATAGTTAGTCAACTGTCCTAATAGTTATATAAATGATTATAGTTATATAGGTGCACTAATAGTCATATATATCATTATAGTTATATGACTACCCTAATAATTTTATAGATTATTATAGTTATATAACTGTACTGATAAGAAACATAAGATTTATTCAATGTATATTTCGTGTTGTCATAATCTATATACTATATCATATGTTATATCTGATATGTATTTAGGTATTGTTTATCGATTTAATGGTTTCTAAAAACACTTTTCGTTTGGTTCAACAGCTCTTTTAGAACTTAATATCATGTTGATTTTCTTTTCAGTTAGGTTAAAATAACATACGTAAAGAAGAGAGTAAAAACAAAAGATATTAATTTTATTCTATTTTATACATTTTTTTTATAAAAAATATGAATAGAAAAATGTTGTGTAACTGTTTTTCTTTTCAAATTTTTCTTTGCATACTGTGTAATAGCTCTTTATTAAGATATAATTAGAATTTTATTCATATTTTTCCACAAAATATTTATGAATTATACCTTTTTTTCATAAAATATATTTAAACAGTATGCATCAATTTTATTTTTTTACATAATTTAGTAATTGTGTTCTAACTAGTACAACAAACTCACTTTACGCTTAAATTGGAGCTTTTTAACCTGCCTGAGTCCTTAGATATTCTGTCTAAATGCCTTATTTTAAAGCCTTTTTGTTGGTTGATATATCTCAGTATATACAATCTTCTCTAAAATCAAGAGCGTGAAATATTCTTCTGCCACAACATGCTTAAATTCACCAAGCACCAGTCTTAAAGTTGTCTTTGATACATTTCTAAAATAATTTTGAGAATTTTGCTTTTATAATTTCGAACTCGTTTAGTTTTTGCTTTTTTTTTGTGTAAATCAAATCACGAATTTAAGCTAGGAATAAAATTTTGTCAAAAGGAATTCAGATGGGTATTAAAATATTTGTTCAGAAATGTTTAATTTATGAAAGTCCCATGAAATTTAAATAAACTATAAGAAAAAGAACGGGGTTTGAATAGATATTTGTATTAAATAAACCATTTTTTTAGCCATATGACCCACCATCATGATTACAGTTTTTAAAATGTGAAATGGTTAAGTACCAAATGAGTTTTGAATTTTGAATTTTTTCCTTTTTCAAATGTTGCTTCTAATTTGCTATTGTATGATATTTTGCTGATGCAAAAAGTATTTGCCATGTTCCATAAAATAGTTTCACCTTTATTCATGAAAACTTACTTTGTTTAGCTGAGAACCCCGTTCAACTTTATCCTGATGAACCTCTCTGTGACGGAGTTGATCATCTCCTGCACCGGGAACTCCTTGCTCGCCATCAACTCATTCAACAGGTACTGCATGCACTGGGTGTACAGTGTAAAGTGTATTTACACTGCACAATATTGATATCGACATGTTTCGCGGATTTTCGTGAGTTTAATTTCGAGATTTTGGAAACAACCCCTTATTTAAGGATAGGGGGTTGGATACAAGGAAGAAAATGAGGTTTAGGGGGAGTGGTGGAGCTAAAGAAATATGAAAAGAACAAAATTAAACTTTTTTGCACAATTCTTTTCATCAGTGCACTTGATGTGACAAGAGCACAAAATAATATATTTTTTTTAATCAACTAAAAGGGAAAGAATTCTATGTAAAAATTAACTTAAAACAGTGTTATTAGTTATGAACAATAGTGCAAACCTACAAGGTTTATATATTTACGATTTACCAACATAAACTGACTTACCAGTTACCGCCTTAAATCAAAATAGATCTATTAATGGTTACGATTTACCAACATAAACCGACTTACCAGTTACCGCCTTAAATCAAAATAGATCTATTAATGGTTACGATTTACCAACATAAACTGACTTACCAGTTACCGCCTTAAATCAAAATAGATCTATTAATGGTTACGATTTACCAACATAAACCGACTTACCAGTTACCGCCTTAAATCAAAATAAATCTATTAACGGTTATGATTTAAAAACATAAACCGACTTACCAGTTACCGCCTTAAATTGAAATAAATCTACTAACGGTTATGATTTATCAACATAAACCGACTTACCAGTTACCGCCTTAAATCGAAATAAATCTACTAACGGTTACAATTTACCAATATAAACCGACTTACCAGATACCACCTTAAATCAAAATAAATCTACTAACGGTTACGATTTATCAACATAAGCCGACTTACCAGTTACCGCCTTATATCGAAAGAAATCTACTAACCGTTACGATTTATCAACATAAACCGACTTACCACTTACCACCTTAAATCGAAATAAATTTACTAACGGATACGATTTATCAACATAAACCGACTTACCAGCTACCGCCTTAAATCGAAAGAAATCTACTAACGGTTACGATTTTCCAACATAAACCGACTTACCAGTTACCGCCTTAAATCGAAATAAATCTACTAACGGTTATGATTTACCAACATAAACCATCTTACTATAAGTTACCGCCTTAAATCGAAATAAATCTACTAACGGTTATGATTTACCAACATAAACCATCTTACTATAAGTTACCGCCTTAAATCAAAATAAATCTACTAACGGTTATGATTTAACAACATAAACCGACTTACCAGTTACCGCCTTAAATCAAAATAAATCTATTAACGGTTATGATTTAAAATTATAAACCCACTTACCAGTTACCGCCTTAAATCAAAATAAGTCTACTAACGGTTATGATTTACCAACATAAACCGACTTACTAGTTACCGCCTTAAATCGAAATAAATCTATTTTTGACTTTCTTTTTAGATTAAACAGATTCTCTGATCCGACAAATTTATATCTTGAGCCGGTTTGTATAACTTATTCAGAACACTGGAAGTAGAAAATTAATTTAAGCTTCAATTTTATGGATTCAATTCTCAGAATTCATTATTTACTTAGTTCATGGATTCTATTATGTAACAGAATTCATTATTTACTTAGTTCATGGAGTCCGTACAGAATTCATTATTTCCTTACTCCCAAGAGGGAGAGTGGGGGGAGGGAGGGCATGTCGCTATTAGCCTCAATATCTCTATCCAAGCCCCACGGGAGTGTCATATTCGAGCCTCGCTGCATTAAGATTTTCTGAATGTGCAATATAATGTGTATAGGGATAATTAATTAAAAAAATTAAAAACTGATGGATAACAGTAGGTTTTTTCTTCAGTATTGATATAAAAACAGATAAAGATTTAAAGAAACTGAAAACTTGCCTCAAACTTTAATTTTTCAATCTTTATATCTTCTAAACTATAAATTCTGCTAGACCAAGTTTGATAGTAGAGTTTGAGGCGATTTCCTTTAAAAATACATTTCTGATAAAAACATCAATCATAGTCAACAATTATGCATGAATAGAAATAGTTAAGCTACTGTAGAACTTATACAACTTTGGAACAGGAAGATGTCTGTTAGACTCAAGTTCTGATTTTAAATAGTCTAATGAACAAGAAAGACACCGATTTCACAGTGTAAAATGACCCATTTCATTTTATAAATTGATTATATTTTCTTTGTTACAAATACATTTAAGAATACTGAACTGAACTGTCTTTCTACTCCATAGTTTTATAAATAATATAAAAAAATACATTATCACAAAGTTCATTCTGAGGTTGTAACAAATTATAATGGTTGACCAATGTTTAAAGGGAAAAAATAAAGGGGGTATAGGCCTACGGCGGTAAAGAATCGCTTTTGATCGCTACTAATCTTACTTCTATCTGTTGCGTCTATATGGCGTCTCATACCGTAGAACGAAGCGTTCATACAAATTGTGGAAGTTGGAACTTGGATCGTAAAAAATCAAATTAATATCAAACAAATAATTTAGATATTAAATCCTATAGTCATCGATTATTTTTCGACGCATTTGTATATAGTTGACATTTCATAATATTTCGCTGATATTTCGCTTATAACTTGTTTTCAAGACTGGCGCATTCACGGAAAATATGGAAAATGTAGTCTTCATTATCAAATCCTCGAAACAGGAATGAATGTTTTCAAAAGTCACTCAGATCAGAGAAAGTAAAATATATTATGAAATATTAACTATATACGAATGCGTCGAAAAATAATCGATGACTATAAAATGTAATATCTGAATGCTTTGTTTGGAATCAAATTGATTTTGTTACGATCCGAGTCGTATGTTGCAAATTTCAATTTCAAATTTTGAATGAGCGTAGGGACTAGAGGCCTTTCTTCCATAAATATTTTGTGACGTTTTTTTAAACCTTTTTTTATTAAGGCAATGGATGTTTTCGAGTCAAATGTGTCAGGCTAATGCCTTCGGGATGACCTACCTAGGTAAATATCATGACAATAGTAAAGAAATTTTATTTAAAATTTGATTTTTTATTTGATGATAAAATTTTTATTTGATAATATTAAAGTTTATTTGATAAGATAAATTTTTTTTGATAATGATGAAATTTATTAAATGATAATAAATTTCGTTAAATTCTGATAAATTCTTTTTTATAACATTTAATATGTTTGACTTCGGAATCTTATAATAAGTGAAATGGGCTTATTTTTTTAACCGTTTTCTAAAGCTTTTACAGCATTCAGGAGGCTTCAAAACATCTGTGAAAAGTCATATTTTACTTTATTATTTGCTACAATGCTCCCCCTTACTTCTGAGCAAAATATTTGTTCTTAACATTTTAAATTCGTTCTGTCCAATCCAAGAATGTATTGTGATTGAAAATTGCAAAAAATTGCAAAAAGGAAACTGTGACAAATTGCAAAGTTTAAAATCAATTACAAATGATGAAGAACATGCGGTTTATGGCATTATCTGTTAGATTGACAATCTTAATACTAAACAGTTAGGGATATATTCACCAACTATCGAAACCATGGACTGTTTTTGAAGTGAAGATGAGTAAGCTGTATCTAGAGGAGTAATAGGCAAAATTCGAATCGATTTTTGGGCCAGAACTCAGAATGTAGTTTTTTCGTTTGTTGTATTGTATTGCATTGAATTGTATTGTATTGTATTGTATTGTATTGTATTGTATTGTATTGTATTGTATTGTATTGTATTGTATTGTATTGTATTGTATTGTATTGTATTGTATTGTATTGTATTGTATTGTATTGTATTGTATTGTATTGTATTGTATTGTATTGTATTGTATTGTATTGTATTGTATTGTATTGTATTGTATTGTATTGNGTAGATACATCTGGATACACTGACAATTCCTTTATATCCTATTTTAAATTTGAAGGGTAGATACATCTGGATACACTGACAATTCCTTTATATCCTAGTTTAAATTTGAAGGGTAGATACATTGGGAGTTTTAACTTAAAACTCTAAAAGGTGGGATATAGAATTTGCTCGGGAAGACAATTCTTGAATTATTTAGTAAAGGACTGGGTTCATAGAGATCAGGTTCGGAGAAATTGGAGGAATAAGGGGGGGAGGGAGAATGTTCTCCAAGTTTCTATTTTTTAAACTAGAAAAATTTCCATTCTTATTTTAGTCTAAATAAAAGAAAGATTTAGAATAATGATTCGATCTTAAAGTGAAAATATTGCAGGACAGACAGTTTCCTCTCTCAACTAACTTCTCCAGCTTAGTTACTCTCATCTTTATCTGGTTGTACACGCTCTCATGTGCTGTTCCACCCATCTTCGGCTGGGGACAGTTTAGGTACATCATCTTCTATCTATCTATCTATCTATATATCTTTTCTCTGTTATCTTCTATCTTCCATCTTCTATATTCTTTCTTTTATCTTCTATGTACCATCTTTTATATTCTTTCTTCTATCTTCTATCTTCTATCTTCTGTCTTCTATATTCCTTCTTCTGACTTCTATCTTCCATCTTCTATATTCCTTCTTCTGACTTCTATCTTCTATCTTCTATATTCCTTCTTCTGACTTCTATCTTCTATCTTCTATATTCCTTCTTCTGACTTCTATCTTCTATCTTCTATATTCCTTCTTCTGACTTCTATCTTCTATCTTCTATATTCCTTCTTCTGACTTCTATCTTCTATCTTCTATATTCCTTCTTCTGACTTCTATCTTCTATCTTCTATATTCCTTCTTCTGACTTCTATCTTCTATCTTCTATATTCCTTCTNCTATCTTCTATCTTCTATCTTCTATCTTCTATCTTCTATATTCTATCTTCTGTCTTCTATATTCCTTCTCCTAACTTCCATCTTCTATCTTCTATATTCTATCTTATATCTTTTGTATCTTCTATCTTCTTTCTTCTATCTTCTATCTTCTATGTACTATCTTCTATATTCCTTCTCCTAACTTCCATCTTCTATCATCTATCTTCTATCTTATATCTTTTGTATCTTCTAATATGTCATGCCTTCTTCATTTTTGTATGCCTAAAAAATTGCAAAGGTTCCAACATTTGAAACTAAAAGAATATATGACAAACCCTCTGTCTTTTTTATTTGAAACTGAACATACTCATCTGTGATTTTTTAAGAGAAATATAATTAACTTAAGCTTAAGGAAAATGTAAAATCAATAAATATTTTAAAAGTAATTTTTAAAAGCTTTCCATTTGATTAATTTCTATTATTTTAGTCAAAATACGCTGAAAGTTTCCTGTGGAGTAAAGTGGGCCCAGGCTGATCAAAATCCAGTAGAGCATGTAAGTCTACTTTTTCATATTTAAAATTTCGCCTCAGCTTGGTTCAGAAGTTTGAAGGACAATAAAGATATTAGATAAAGATAACACATCACCCCCCCCCCCCCCAATGCTTACTGGAAAAATCTTCTAAAAGTGGTGTCGATTAGCTTGCTCTAATGGTAAACAACAATTTAATACAATCTTCTCTTTTTTCCGCTCACTACATTGCAAGTTGAAGATTTCTTAATTCAATAATTGGCATTAGCTCTTTTGGTGGTAAAGAGTTCATTAAAAATTAAACCAATATTGTACGCATTAAGCGACGTACAATATTTTTCATTTTCCTATTCCTTGAAACTAATTTTGTTGTCAATGAATTTTCTCAGAAAAAATAAAAATTTTTTTTAAAGAAACGTTTAAACATATTCCATCATATTATCATTGATCCTTTCCCTCTGTTTAAAAGTTTATAAACAGACCCATTCATGTTAGTTTTTATATTTTTGAAAAGAAACTTTTTCACAGTATTAATCACTCAAACCTTCAAACTTTGCTATCTTTTATCTATCCGAGCTTTCTAACAAGGAAAATTTATTTTTTATAAATTTAAAGAATAGTGAACAAAATAATGTCTGAAACCTAATTATTTTCTGTCCAAATCTATCATTATAGTTTTATAAAAGTCAGTGTTGAATTACATCAATTAGAATTTGGAACTTTTCAGTAGTTGGAACTGTCTTGGTTTTTTTTCTCTCGATAATTCAAACTTGTCAATATACTTAATTTGGATCAGCTGTTTTTTCTAATTTCCTTAACGTTCCCTTGAATAGTTCTTTAATTAATTAATTGAAAAGTTTTCTTAATTAATTTTGTTGCAAAGAAGTCCTGTCACATTGTTCAATTAAATCTAACAAATCTTGTAAAGTTGCAATTACAATATGTTATTGTAATAATATTTCTATGTCTCATCATTAATTGCGCATTGCACGATTGCTCAATTTGCAATATGCAAGACTATGATTGTATTAACTTCAAGAAAGCCTTATTTGCTATTTAAGGCAGAAAATGGCAAAATATGTTCTAAATTTTGAAATATTTTATCATGCAGTGTTTCTCTTTTTGAATGAAAATTTTCATATCTTTTAAATTATAGATTTCCTTCGTGGCGTACATCTACATGCTTGGCTTCGTTATCCCGGTAATAATCATCTTCACCTCATATCTCAAGATTATCAGAACTGTAAATATGAACAAGGTAACATTTCTTGTTTTTTTTCTTGTTTTTTCTCTTGGGGTTTTTTTTGGTGTTTTTCACCAAAATTTTTTTCCTCTTTTATTATAATGATCTATTTGGTTTCTTTTATTTTTTGTTATTGTTTTACATTTTTGTTAGAAAGTTTGAAGTGATATTTAGGTTTATTTAGGTTTATTTTACTTTAGTTTGACGTGATATTTAGGTTTATTTTACTTTAGTTTGACGTAATTATTATTCTAATAATATTTAATTATGGTAATTATTATTCTAATAATATTTAATTATGGTAATTATTATTCTAATAATATTTAATTATGGTAATTATTATTCTAATAATATTTAATTATGGTAATATGGTAATTTTTATTCTAAATTGAAATCTAACTGACTACGGTTATAAAATGATTTTCACCATTTTCGGGCCTAAATTCTTGTGCGGTGTTTAGTTAAGATATTCCCATTTTGTTTTAAAATTGCTTTTTAAACTTAAATATATCTCTTAAATCAGTTCACTGAGCCTTGAAAGTGGGCCAAGAGTTTGAGGCTTAAATCAAAGGAAAAATTGCTCAATAAATTCAAAACCTTTCTCATCCTTTAGTTCCATCATAAACTTGTATAAGTTGAAAAGATAAGTTAACCCTAAGTTGTGATTTTTCTAATATAAAGACAGAAAGTTTTTACAAACTTTTGATGGATCAATCCATATTGCCAGGAAAAGTTAAAATTAGGAACATCACTCTATGGAAATTTATGTCAAAATTAAAAAAAAGGTTAGACATATTTTGAAGGTTTTCTGAGAACACTTTTTAGAATTTTAATTTCCTAGAAAGTTCTTGAACATGGAGAGCAATGGATAATTAAACTTTCATGAATATAATTATGACAAAATAGAAATTCAGATAAAATTTCAAGTTTTATAAACAACATCCATTTCATTTTACAATATCCCAGAATTTCTAAACAAAGCTTTAGATTTATTGACTTTAATGTAGGAAAATATCTAAACATATGTTAAATATTTATTTGAAAAGCTAAAAACTTTGATAACATTTTCAGATTTATATATATTTAACAATTTTTATATATATTTAACAATTTTTTTCAAGCAATTTGATTTTCTTGGTATTTTAAGTTCTTATACTTCTTAATATAGAAATTAATAGATTTTAATGAAACGTAAATCTCGAAAAGAAAAGATTCAATTAAAAAAAAAACTTTAAACAAAATTATGAAAAAATGATTCCTTTTTTTCTGATTTTATAGCATGGAAAGGAGTTTACTGAAACCATAATATAGATATAAATTTGATGCTATTTAAATGTGACTACTAAATTAAACTTAAAATTTAATTGCCTTTCTCTTTCAACTAACTTGATCAATTAAAGCGATATTAACTCAATTCAAATTAATTGAATTGATTTCTGTCTCGAATAAATCAGAAACTAAAATATAATTTAAATGGTTTTGCCATTATTTCAAGCCACTTGATCATTAATATACATGCATATCCGATTCATAACGGTATCTTTAGGAGCTGTGTTTCTTCAAGAATGAACCAGATATCAATCTTTTTGAAATATGACTATTTGATTAATGCTTCTCAAGTCAATTTTACAGAGAAAAGCAATTAAAGATATTATTTTGAAAATTATATATCGCAAATATTAAACGTTAAAAAAATATTTAAGTTTTTTTATTAATATTTTGTTTCAGTTGGTTTCCTATCTTCTGCTGTGGTTCCCCTATGCTTGTGTCAGTATAGCCGAGGCAGCAGGGTAGGTTCATTCTACACTTTTAGAAATCAATCACTATCAATCCGTATAATACTAATTATGCGCATCATCGCGCTAAAACTTACCACATGTATGTATAGCACATATATTTGAATTTTCTCAAAGTCTTGTTTTTCTTTATAATAACAAGTTTTTGTTAAAATTAAAGACAATAATTCGGATACCATTCAGTCAGACTTTACAATAAAAAGTTTTAAGCGCATTGGAACCCTATTCTGAACCAATTTAATAACTTGTAAATCACTCAGAATCAATTCTTTAGAAACTATTCAATAATTTGTACATCACTTTGAATCAACCCATCAAAAACAATTCCATAATTTGTAAATCAAGCAGAATCTATCCTTCCATAATTCCATTATTTGTAAGACTATTTTTCTGGGAACAATTTCAATATTAAAAAATGACTCCGAACTTTGCAGATATGATTTAACAATGGGATTAAGCCTAAAATTTGATATTTTTTGTGAGAAAACTCTTAACTGGCCATTCAAGCTAGAAATAAAAGAATCTCACAGGAACAAGTCATGTGGAAAATAATTTTTCACATTTCGTGCTTTTAATGATTTATGAAAATATAGCTTATCATGGGAGCTAAATTTATCTTCAGAAAGTACGGGGATTGGGCCGGACCGGTGCCATTTTCTTAAATCCATGATCCTGAAAATCCTAGATTGGAGTGCAGGAGCAGAGCTGACAAAGATCTATTTCGAAATTTTTGTACTTTCTAGAATATATTTAATGAAAGATACACTGCTAGCTCTTAATTAATAACATTAGGGATTCATCTATATTAATCAATTATAGATAAAAATCTCTGGGTACAAACATGTATCCTGGAGTTGCATTAACTGTACTATGTCTATTTACAATTGTGAACTATGTTTGGTTCACATTATTTTACAAATTTTTACACACTTTTTCAGACTTTTTCAAACGATCACTTCCAATCGTCTGAAAAATCTGAGAAAGTGTGTCAACATTTGTAAAATAAAATAAAGACAATTATGTATAAATATATTTTAGGTACAAGCCTACTAGTTCCGCTGAATACTTTCTCCACTCTGTACCAACCATGCTCACAAAGGTCATTTAAAAATAAGAAATTAAAATATTTTTAAAGAATTTTTCACTTATTTGAAAAAAGACGAACACCCCAAAGGAATTGAGATATTGCCGCAAACTCTGATTTTTTTCCCTTTATCTTTATCTTCGTAGACCTTTTATATTCGAATGTATAAAGTTCTTTTAGATCAAATAGTTTTAGTTTACGCCATTAGGTTGAAAGGGATTAGAAAATTTGAGTTTGTGGCAAAAAATCAGTTCTTTTCGGAAATTTATAACACATATAAGCCTATTACCTGGCTGAGGATGTCAGAGGCCTAAGTGCTAGAATGTTCAAACTTTCAAAACTCATCCGGTTTTTGCTAAATGCAGTGATGTCTTTTCCCCGGATATAGAGTAGATAGCTGAACTGGTTTACCTGAGCCAGAAGGCTCAAATCTACAGAAATCAAGTTTACCTCAAATCATTTTTTTGACAGACAAGCAGCTTCATTTTGACTCGGAACAAGTGTATTTTGGAAACTTCTTTGAGTAATAAAAATGTCTCAAATTAACGCGGGGCCCTAGTTAAAATTAGATTATTACGCGTGTTTCTAAACAGTAGAACAAACCTTTAAATTATATAGTAGTTTGTTATTTTAAAATTAACAATATTTTATATTTAATAATCTGTTGGTGTAGGCGAATGTTTGCGTTGATCCTTTTATCTATTTTGGATTCAACCCCCAGGTGATTAGACCACCATAGTTTCAGTAGAAGTAAATATGACTATTTACTGATAACACCGATTGAAGAATTTATATCTCTAATTGGTTAATCAGATAGATAGATAGATAGATTTTACCTCCAAACTATTTCTATTGGTTCAGAATAGACAACAAACACATGACTAAACCCTGATTGGATCAGGCCCAAATGGACTCGGCATACAGGAGTGAGACGATCATGGTTTTAGATAAATTTCTTCTCTTTAGAGAACCAAAAACTGTGGTCGTCCTTGTTCTTCCTTTTATTCAAGAAATGTCGAAATGAATTTTAAAATCTATCTAAAAAGTTTCTGAAAAAAAACCTGGAAATAAAAACTTTGGTTAAAAAGTCCCAATTTTCTGTAGCCCTGTAAACATCCTTTTTTCCATGGTTGTAAACATCCTTTTTTCCATGGTTGTAAACATCCTTTTTTTCATGGTTGTAAGCATCCTTTTATTCATGGTTGTATACATTCTTTTTCCATGGTTGTAAACATCCTTTGTTTCCATGGTTGTAATCATCCTTTGTTTCCATGGTTGTAAACATCCTTTTTTCCATGGTTGTAAACATCCTTTTTTTCCATGGTTGTAAACATCCTTTTTTCCATGGTTGTAATCATCCTTTGTTTCCATGGTTGTAAACATCCTTTTTTCCATGGTTGTAAACATCATTTGTTTACATGGTTGTAAACATCCTTTGTTTCCATGGTTGTATACATCCTTTGTTTCCATTGTTGTATACATCCTTTTTTTCCATGGTTGTAAACATCCTTTGTTTCAATGGTTGTAAACATCCTTTTTTCCATGGTTGTAAACATACTTTTTCCATGGTTGTAAACATCCTTTTTTCCATGGTTGTAAACATCCTTTGTTTACATGGTTGTAAACATCCTTTGTTTACATGGTTGTAAACATCCTTTGTTTCCACGGTTGTGAACATCCTTTGTCATGGTTGTAAACATCCTATTTTTCCATGCATTTTACACTGTAAAATAACTTTTATTTCCGGAGACTTTTTTGCATAAAATCATACGGAACCATAAAAAAGTCTCAAGAAATAAAGTCTCAAAATGGTAGGACTTTATTTTCAGAGATTTTTTATTTCAAGGACTTTTTAGTGTAAAAATTTAGGACTTTATTTCCGAAAATTTTTTTGAGAACTTTTTTGCGGTTACCGAATTTTGTAACCTGTAATTGTCTGATTTTTAAAAACGTTCAAAGTACAATTCTTAAGCATCGCAATTTCTTCTGTTTATGATCGGACATTCAAAAAGAAACATCCAAATAAAAAGACTTTACTGCACAGTAAACTGTACTTTACTGCACAGTAAACTGTACTTTACTGCACAGTAAACTGTACTTTACTGCACAGTAAACTGTACTTTACTAAGCAGTTTACTAATTTTACTATATCTACCCTTGTACTACACTATTTTATTTATGTCACTATAAATTTTAGCTAAAATCAAATAAACTTCAAGATATTTTTTTAGGATGAAAGAATCTTTCAACAACGCTGTTTACATCTAAACATCAACATCAACATCAACATCAACATCAATATCAACATCAACATCAACATCAACAACATCAACATCAACATCAACATCAACATCAACATCAACATCAACATCAACATCAACATCAACATCAACATCAACATCAACATCAACATTTTTGGGTGGAGGTGAGGCAATTGTTTGCTGTGACTGCAGTTCTTTTCGTAATTCAAACTTTTAAACATCAAGAATTAACATTAAGCAAAATTGTTTTGATAATTACAATATAAATAGTTTTCAGCTAAATAACATGATGCCAGAGACAAGAGATATTTATGTCCTTGTTATGTGGGGTTTGTTACATAAACATGATTTTTACAACCTAAATTTACAGAAACAAAAAAATTGAAACCCCGAATGTCTTAAGTCTAAACCCAGCAGATGTTTTCACATTTTACCCATTTTCAGGTCTGTATGCACATATTATGCGACCCTTTTATCGTGTTTTAAATATTCGTTGTTGCAGAAAACCAGAAGTTGTTGATATGTTGATTGTTGATATCTAATGAAAATAAACTGTTTCACTCATCATTCACCGGGTTAAAAAAACTGTGAGCTAGTAATCAATAAATGAATTGAATCCTCGCCACACACTCTGATTTTCTGATCTCTATATCTTTAGAACCCAAGTCGTAGACCTTAGATATTTTAAACGATGAATTCTGTTGGATCAAAACATCTTAATTTGAATTATCAAAGGTCTACATCATCGATTTGTTCTTCAAATTATTGTCTTTCATTCTCTGTTAATTGTTAAATTAATTGTCGTATACAAAACATGTTTTAGTGCTATAAACTATATTATCGTTAATGCTGTTGTAAATGTAGATACAAATGATAAATATTAATGTTTTCTTGTAAACGTAATAATAAAAATGAATGTACAATTAAGATCGAATATTTTTACAAATAAATTATGAAATAATAAACTGTTTAAAACTATTGTTCACCTCCACACAAATGTTTGCATATATCCAATTATAAAAAAATGCTTGATATCCCATATTTCTTGATTGTCCTCAATCACGAAATATTGAATGGTTTGGCGCCGAACTTAATATACATTCTTTTACTGTATATTTAAATACGTTTCATCATAATCGGTTTAAAAATAAAATAAAACCTAAAGATTCAAAGAAATTGTTCAAAATACAGTTTTTTTTTAGGAAAGCAGCAAACAGTTATTTTTTAGCAAGAAAATACGTTTTTTTTAAAAATTCAATCAGAGATAGAATTCACGTGAATCCACCATTTATCTTGTAGTTTTATATATACTTCTACAAGCAATATTATATATTATCCTCTTGTTACATGTCTATTTATAGTTTATATTTATTATATATTTATTGCATGGACATTTATTCATTTGTTTATCGTATATTTATAAATTGTTGATGAAATATCTATGTTTCTGTTTAATAAATATTTAAAATGTAGATATTTTGTTCACTTGTTTTAAGAAGAAGAAAAGAGTTATGAATAAAATGCAACCAGATAAATTTGCCCTCCCCATACTTGTGAGTAAAATCAAAACTAAAGAAGTTACGAGGTCTCAAATTTGTACCAGTAATGTCTACTTCTTAGTGTGTTCTGACTAATGTTAATTTAACTTATGTTTATCTAGAGATTTAGCAGTAGATTTTAAACATTTATCAAACAAGAAATTTTCCTTCTAATATTTTAGAATAAAATAGAATTCCAAGGTGCTACGAGTATAACGTGCCTCTTTTTATAGGGGTGATTTTAGCTTCGGAATGAAACTTTACTCGCGACTATTTTCTTATAATAACGTTTCTAACAGTACGTCACATAACGTTTCTAACAGTACGTTACGGGGCGGGGGAAATAAAGAAAGTTCATACTGAAAGTGGCATGTCAGATTTATGAAGGTACCTTTAAAACCTTTGATTAATACTAAATGAATGAGCTATCCTTGTTTTGGCTAAAATTAGATTATTTTCTATTTCTCTGGAAAAACGACGATTGCTTCTACACTGTTACTCAGATTGAAAGGAATTGAGTCTTTGCCACAAACTCAAATCCCTTTACCTTTAAAACTTTGATTATTTGATTTTACAGAATTTATACGACATTGGGTTGAAAAGATATAAAGGGATTAGAAAATCAGAGTTTGTGGCAAAAACTCAATTTATTTAAAAACCTGACGAAGAAACGACAAACTTGAAAATTGTCAAGATCAACATGAAACCTTGTACACACTTATATTCCCCCTTTCAAGCTCAAATCCTGAATAAGTGCATATCCTTCAGAACTATCATCGTTGAACAAAAAGACATTCAAAAATTTGGACAGATTTCCCATTTAAACCTATTGTCTAAATCTCTTGGTAAACAGACTATAAGCTCCAAAATGTATAACTTAAACATGAAAAATATGTTATATTTGTAGAACAAGATTATAACTTGATCATAACTCATTAAAAACCCGTTCATGAACTATATTTTTTTTTATAGAAGAGTTGGGTTAAAGTAGATTTAACAATACTTTTGTGTAAAAATATTTCTATTGAAAGTTAAATAAAAATATCTAAAAGTGCATTTCACAATGTTGGAACAGAGCTGAAAACTTAAGAATGATGGATATCAAGATTAATGCTTAAACTCCTGGTTTTACTAAACCCGAGATTATTTTAATACGCATTCGATATCCAAGAAAGAAGTTTGGTGTTGATTGTGTCATATCAATTGAACCAACGTAAGTTTTGGATCAATGTTTTTTAAGACTAACGTTTAAAATCTACATTGGTCCTAAATGTGATAAAATATGTTTTTAATAAGTTCATATTAACATGGTAAAGTTTATATTTGTTTAAATGCATTAAAAGCCGGCTTGTGAACACCTGATTTAAATTCAATTAGTTCAATCGATATAGCATTGTATCTGTAATTGTTATCAAACGTATCTTTTATACAGTAAGGATATCCAAAAAAAGAGGATTAATAAAAAAATAAAAAATGGGTATATTGGATACTCAGATTAAGCGACCGTGATTAAGGATATCTCATTCTAAAGTTTTCAGCTCAGTACACATAGTACTTGGGCCTCGGAGATATTTCTTATCATTTTCTGCATCGGGGTTTCGTGCCTAATATATATATTTTTTTATGTAATTATAGAACACTAGGCTTCGCGCTCAACTTCTTGTTCAATTGTGAACATGTCTTTTTTGTATACATTGTAAAAGGAAAACAAAACCAAAAATTTCGCGGATTTAAAAAAGAAATTCGTGGATTTTTAAAATTTTCAAAAATCGAATTTTGTTAGAAACACATTTTTAAAAATTCAATTATCCATAAACCTTCCCTGGGGTCACTCGAGGTCCGTTTTTACGTCACATCAAATAGGTTGTCAAGTACAATAGATGGCAACACAGAATGCGTACACTTTTAGTACAGCTGTTTAAACGTCATAAGTGTCAACTCAAATTTTCTGTCTGACAAAACTGTAAATAAAAGTGATATCTTTAGACTGAAGTGCTTATCTTTTAGAGAAATTAGTGCAATTTTATGTGTTCTTTATTTCTGTTTTTACACTGTTTCATTTAACGTTCTATAGACTAAATAACAGGGTTGAAACTGATATTGTACAGAACCCTTTAACATTGTAATTCGAAAGTATAACGTTAAAACATATTTCAGAAATGTTTAATAATATCTTTGGAGAAGTGCTCTGGAAAGGTCTAATCGAGGATAAACCCCCAGATCCAGGGGAAATACAGGCAACAAGAAACGGTAATTTTCTAATGAAATGTCATCTTCTAAGGATATTAAATTTTTTTCTCAAATGTCGTATTTTACTATTTTTGGGAACACGTACGAAATATATTTAAATTTTTCAAAAGTGCTTTAATTATGAAATTATTGGAAAGTCTATGAAGATATATATTATAAACAGGGTGTCCAAAGCAAAAATTTGGAGTAGGGGTATTGGGTACTGAGGCAACAATTTTGATTAAATGTTCACAATCATGTTAACATTAGAAATCTCGATATTTCAGTTATTTCCAGGCATTCTTTTTATATTACAATCACTTATTCAATTATCGAGCATGAGCCGAAAAACTGATTTCCCAGATTTTTCAAATTTTCAGTTTTTACATATATTCATTTGTTCTTAAATAACCAAAAAATTCACACATTTTTGTACATTTTATGTAAATTATCTGTTGCAAAGTGTTTTGTGAGATAACATGTATATCATATTTAAATTTCGCAATATGGATGTCTGTGTGATTTGTTTTGATAAAAAACGACATATTTAAAATTTAAAACAATTTTAATAAATAGTTAAAAATATTTTTGTATTTTTATTATTGTTTTTTGTTGTTGTTGTGTATGATGATATATAATGTGTATGTATACTTTAGTCATCGTTTAACCCACCAAAACTCACTTTTTAAACAAGGTAATCCAAATGATTTTTTGTAAAATTCGTATAAAGTATGAGTGTTTTAAAAAGTTAAAAGTCTAAATTTAAAAAAAAATTAGCTGGCTTTAGAAATTGAACAGTAAACCTTTAATAACCCTAGAAATATTTACTTTAATGCTAATTAGAGGGCTGGGGCCTGGACGCCCCCCCCCCCCCCCATCAGACTATTTAGTTTACATAGATATACAGTGAAAAAAATATAAGCAACCAAATGACAGTAAAAATACTCTATCTAATTTTGAGTTGTAAATATTCTTTACGTATTTCTACAAAGACGACATTTATCTCCACCGAATCTTGGAAATAATACCAACTAATCAGAGGACATGTCGTCTTTCTTTTTTCATTTGACACATATGACGTTGTGCGCATTTGGTCGATTTTTCTGTTGCCATCTATTGTACTTGACAACCTCTTTGCGTCACATGGGCCATGGCACGCACAAGATACAAGAATAACTTTATTACAAGGCAAATCATTGTTATTGTACAGTTTTACCAACAAAGGAAAAGACTTCAGAGACGACTATACAGAATTAATTTAGTCTCTTTTCTTGCATTCAAGGGATTCCGTTTGATCAAATTTAAACTGAATCATTTATGAGCTTTATCATTTAGTAAACATTTAAAATAAAAAAGTTGAAGACAGAAACCAAAAATCAAGCTTCTAATCGTCATATTTCAAAAAAAATTTTTTTTTTAAGATCTAAATATTTTTATTAACACAAAACATTAAGTTATAAAAAGTATGAGTTGAAATACGAAGATTACATAGTGTTATTTTTGAATGAAATATAATTACAAGGATATTTTGATTTTGCTTGTGGACAATGAATAGGGTCGCAATTTATTGGAAAAACTTGTTCACATTTAATGCAAGTGGATACATTTACTAGGTGTGTGTTTAACTTGTGATGCGGATTGATTGAGCAATCTTTAAAATGTTCAGTTTTCATCCACTGGGTATGAGGTATATGCCCGGGTCCTTCTGTCTGTTACCAAACACAATGTCCTGTATCATAAGGTTTTTCCGATCTAAACACAGGGGACCAAGGTTTATCTCCATTACATTTATGACACAATTGATGTTTGTCCATCTCTCTGGGAATAATGTCCGTGTCCATTTCAAAGTCCATTTTCTCGCTCAGTTGGGATTCAGGTGGATGAGTATCAACAGAACCTTGAGTATCAGCTCTATTCTTTATATTTAACCCTGATTGTTGTTTCTGTTGAGCCAGGTTTACAGGTTGTATATATGTACTGCAGGGGGTATTGACAAAACCTGTTTCTGTTTCAGGGACATCCGGCTGCTGATCAGCTGAATTTCCATACCCTGCATGTTCAGGGATAGATACATTCTCCGTTCCAGCTCGTTTTCCTGCAGCTACAGCTTTTTTCAACAGCCAGGCCTCTTTTCTTTCCCTGTCCTTTCTAATTTTGGAAGGCTTCTTTTGTTTTCCTTCCCGTGGAACCCGAGGTCGAGGTAAGGAGGAGAAGGTGGAACCCTGGGGTCGGGTGACTGATGAGAAGGTAATTGTTTCCTTCCCATTCTCAGTCTCCAGAGTCATCCTTGCCCAGATCCCTGCTGATCTACACTGATTGTATAATCTTAGAATGGCAGGGAAAGTATTCACCCCTGCCATCTTGTTTTAGCTCTAGTGTACTGCAGCATTCACTTACTGTTGTGTTCGGTACGAAGGTCAGCTGAATACTGAAAAAAATTTAAATCGCCTTTACAGCCTTATCCTTTGCGAATAACCCTGTATGTATGAATGTTGCCATAGCTGTAATATCGGGTCACATGCTATTCTGTAAACTTGCAGTACATTGTACATTACTAATTATCTATGTTTGTAATCTTGTACGAAAAATTCCATTATTTACTTGAACTGTGTTTCAAATGACAACGTAGGAATTGTAATTACGTCTTTTAACTTTAACGTGCAATATATAAACCTTAAATATAGCTAGGTTGAATCAGACCTCCGATTTGATTACATTATAGTGTAATTGCACCCGGTTGAGTATTTGGGGTTGAGATCATACTTCGTTTAGGGAAGAGATCGATTAATGGGTTGATAGAGAGCCAATGCTTGTGTCCCTGTGTGGCATTTATAGCCAAAGTAATAGCTTGCTGATAACTAAGCTTGTGTCCCTGCATGGTATTTATAGCCAAAGTAATAGCTTGCTGATAACTAAGCTTGTGTCCCTGCGTGGCATTTATAGCCAAGGTAATAGCTTGTTGATAGCTAAGCTTGTGTCCCTGTGTGGCATTTAGAGCCGAAGTAAAAGCTTGTTGATAGCTAAGCTTGTGTTTCTGTGTGGCATTTAGAGCTGAAGTAATAGCTTGTTGATAGCTAAGCTTGTGTCTCTGTGTGGCATTTAGAGCCGAAGTAATAGCTTGTTGATAGCTAAGCTTGTGTCTCTGTGTCGCATTTAGAGCCGAAGTAATAGCTTGTTTGATAGCTACGCTTGTGTCTCTGTTTGGCATTTAGAGCCGAGGTAATAGCTTGTTTGATAGCTACGCTTGTTTCCTGGTATGGCATTTAGAGCCAAAGTAATAGCTTGTTTTATAGCAATGCTTTTGTCCTTGTGTGGCCTTTAGAGCCTGAGTTAGATTGATAAGCTACGCTTGTGCCTCTTTGTGACATTTAGAGCCTGAAGAGTAGCTAGATTGATAAGCTATGTGTGGCATTCAGAGCGAGGTGGGTTGTGTCCTTGTTGACTTGGATAGCGGACTGATTGTACCCGGACTGATACGGTTTGGGATGAAGTTTTAAGAATACGGCATTCATTACATTAACACTTAAAAGTAGTAAAATAAATAAAAGATTACACATTTGGGAATTTCAGCAGAATGAGCTCTAATTCAATAATGGTTAGATTTGAATTTAACGTAAATTTGACCTACAAAGCATGAGATATTAAAAATAAGCAATCACAATTTACTATGAAGTTTGGACCCGCCTAACCATGGTTGGTTGTTTTGAGTGGTTGGCCCGAAGTTAATTAACGATACTGAATATAATTGGTTACACATATCAAGATATGTTTTTGGATAGGTAAGGAGTTGATTGGAAGGAAGGAGATTGTCAGGTGATCTGTGGCAGGGTGAGATCAGAGGGATTTTTGTGTAGAGATGAATTAAAATACAGGGTGTTAATGATGTTAGTTACAGAAACAGAAATAAGCTAATAAATTTTCAGTTATTTTAGTTTTTTTTTATAAAATTTATTCACACGATATACAGCTAGGTTTTTTGCATTTAAACCTCTCATAATTCTCAAGATAAATATTGTTTACTCGTTGTTTAAATATTTTTGCAGATTTAGGTTTCTTTAAGGTCAATTTCAATTTCATTCCACAATTTAGGAAATATTGCGGACGGAAAGCTTTCTAAATTTTTGATTAAAACCCGTTCTAATTTATAATTTAAGATTAAGAACTTTCAGTTTTGAAAATAATGGATTTGAATGTGTCTTGAAAGTACTATTATTAACCGCTCTGATTGCCTTTTTTTTGCAAAGATCTGGTTTTTTTGCAGTTTAAAGTTTTTAACCCCTCCCCAAGTAACAATTCCATATTCAATATGAGGCCTTACAAGAGAGTTATAAACAAGTAGACGAATATTTAATGGTAAGATATTCTTAATTTGAGACAAAGCAAAGATTGAGCTAGCAATTTTATTCGAGATATGTTCAATTTAAAAATCCCAGTTTAAACTTGGAACAGGAAAGCGTAAAAACTAAATTTTCATGTTAAATTTTTTATTTTATATTTATAAAAGTCTAAAAATTCTGGAGTAAAGGGCCTGCAGACTTAATTTGAATTCCCCCTTAATCCATAGATTTGCACAAACGATTAACAAAGGTACCTCAAAAAGTAAATTGCACGAAAGATTGAAATCTAAAATGTTTTCAATCAGAAATCCTTTATTTATGAGATATTGAAGAACAAACATTTTTAATTTCTGACATGTATGTAACCAAATTTTTTTTATACTTGTACGTAATTTTAAAACTTTAGGAGCTACAAGGTCACAAAATCGTACCAGTATTATTTCAGAAGTTTGACCTTTGCTTTCTGTTTAGATTCCAACGCAAGTGGATTTGCAATTCCATTCAACTTTCTTGCGGTTGTGTTTCAATTTTTCAGTATTCAGAAGTCAGCTGACCTCAGTATTCAGCTGACCTCAGTATTCAGCTGACCTTGGTACATGCAGTACACTAGAGCTAAAACAAGATGGCAGGGGTGAATACTTTCCCTGCCATTCTAAGATTATACAATCAGTGTAGATCAGCAGGGATCTGGGCTAGGATGACTCTGGAGACTAAGAATGGGAAGGAAACAATTACCTTCTCATCAGTCACCAGACCCCAGGGTTCCACCTTCTCCTCCGTACCTAGACCTCAGGTTCCACGTTCTCCTCCGTACCTAGACCTCAGGTTCCACGGGAAGGAAATCAAAAGAACCTTCCAAAATTAGGAAGGACAGGGAAAGAAAAGAGGCCTGGCTGTTGAAAAAAGCTCTGGCTGCAGGAAAACCATTTGGAAGGGAGAATGTATCTATCCCTGAACATGCAGGGTATGGAAATTCAGCTGATCAGCAGCCGGATGAACCTGAAACAGAGACAGGTTTTGTCAATACCCCTTGCAGTACATATATAAAACCTGTAAACCTGGCTCAACAAAAACAACAATCAGGGTTAAATATAAATAATAGAGCTGATATTCAAGGTTCTGTCGATACTCATCCACCTGAATCCCAACTGAGCTAGAAAATGGACTTTGAAATGGACACGGACATTATTCCAGGAGAGATGGACAAACATCAATTATGTCATAAATGTAATGAAGATAAACCTTTGTTCCCTGTGTTTAGATCGGAAAAACCCTGTGATACAGGACGTTGTGTTTGGAATAGGACAGAAGGACCCGGGCATATACCTCATACCCAGTGGATGAAAACTGAACATTTTAAAGATTGCTCAATCAATCCGCACCACAAGTTGAACACACACCTAGTAAACGTATGCACTTGCATTAAATGTGAACAAGTTTTTCCAATAAATTGCGACCCTATTCATTGTCCACAACAAGCAAAATCAAAATATCCTTGTAATTATATTTCATTAAAAAAATAACACTATGTAATCTTCGTATTCAAACTCATGCTTTTTAAAACTATATGTTTTGTGTTAATAAAAAAATTTAGATTGGCACGCAATAAATGCAATTAATTATTGCGCAATTCAGTTCAACAACAAAAAAAGTTCAATTTAAACTTTGTTAGTGATATGCAATAAATTCAGAACTTTACTAGCATTTCAGTATCAAATGCTATGAAAATTGAATTTAAACTTTATTTAATTTTATAATATTCATATGCAGAATGATAACCGAAAAACTGCATGGCATAGGAAGACGACATTTTAGACTTAAGAAGACCCAGTTAACTGAACAAGTGATTTGATAGCTTACTAATAATAACTTTTTGTGTTTGTAACGACATCAAATACAATGCAATGTTGTCCTTCTGTTCCTTAGTTTTCTGGTTCTCACTGTAGCAAAATATCTAATTTTGATTAAACGAACCTTACAGTTTTAACCAAAAAAACTTTCCATATTAATGTATATCCAGTGGGAACAAATAAAAAATGTATTATATTAAATTGTTAATTAGTAGCTTAACCACAAGAAACTTAAAAATTTGAAAACTGTTGAAACAAGGGATATTTTAAAATCTACAGAGATATTCCCATTCTTTTATCTGCTGCATACATCACAGTTAATATGATTGGTTTTTAGATTTAAAAGCAATTCCGTTGCACGCAATTCCCGCATTTCCGCGCAATTCCATGAATATTTGATGCTTCCTTGTTCTTAATTATAGCGCAATTTTTCTAAATGAAATGCACAAGCGGAAGCAATCATTGCTCATAATTCCGCGCAACGGAATTCCGATTGGAAACCCTAGTTTAGTGTAAAAAAGGTAGATAGATAAATAGAAAGATACATAGATAGATAGATACGCACATAAATAATGTAAATGTTCCTTTGTGGTAGAGAGTTTTTCAACTGCTTCAAAAAAAACTTGATGGCTTCCAGAGAAAATATATTTCGATATTTTAAATATCCTTCTCAATTCTTGAGGTGTAGTGTATAAGTTTGAACTGAAATAAATAGAGAAAAAGATAGAAAGATAGATTGATAGATAGATAGATGGATAGATACAAGGATAGGAAGTTAAAAAGATAGATCGATAGAATAATAAAAAATGATAAAAAATGATTTTATTAATTAAACTTTATTTCCAAACTAAAAACAAAAAAATAAGCTGTCGTTGAAAACAAGCAAAAAATATGATTTAATCTGAGATCATCAATCAAGAGAAGAAATTGAATTTTTCCATTTTCTTATTGAATTGGTTCAATTTAGTATTGAGACGTTATTAAGGCTTCGATTTATTTTCTTCAAAATCCTTGGTTGGCAGAGAAAAAGAAACTGAGTTTTTACCTTAATATTTGACTATGGATTCTGTTAGATCAAATAGTCTAAGTTTGAAATATCAAAGATTTACACTAACAGGTTGCAAAGTTATTTATTAGGGAGTAGATGTTGTTCCTGTTTCAAAACGTTATGCTGGATAAGTTTGATTCTATTTCATTATGCAAAATTTTTACTCTGAGGCCGAATTTAAAGAATTTGAGCCCCGGCTTAAATTTGGAACGCGGCTCAAATATGGTCGGTTTCTCTTAAAATTGTATTCAATGTTTCAATTGAAACCGGTTTTTGGCGGATTTGAGAAGCGCTTAAATTTATTAAATTCGGGCTCTGATCTTAGATATTAACCAAAACGATGTGAAATGTATTTTAAATCGGAACTAAAATTTTCTTTTCTGTTTTTAGTGAATTTTTCCTCTTCTTGTTTCCTTCTCCTGCCTTGTCATCTCTAGTCCTTGCTTACTCAACTCATCTCCCTAAACCATAAGATTAAAGGGACTGTATCTCCCTAAACCATAAGATTAAAGGGACTGTATCTCCCTAAACCATAAGATTAAAGGGACTGTATCTCCCTAAACCATAAGATTAAAGGGACTGTATCTCCCTAAACCATAAGATTAAAGGGACTGTATCTCCCTGACCCATAAGATTAAAGGGACTGTATCTCCCTAAACCATAAGTTTAAAGGGACTGTATCTACCTAAACCATAAGAATAAAGGGACTGTAGGCGTAATTTCAAGTGACTCTCCGTACAAAGAAGACAATGTCCGATTCACAACGGTAATCTTGAATCCATTATCTAATCCATAATGCGGAAGATGTCGTCGGTTTTCTAGGCTCAAAAATGTTGAAAATTCCTATATATGCTAATCTGCAGTAGAAACCATTTTTGTAGAGAAACCGCAATACTAATTAGTTTTCATTATTATAAACATTGATATCTAATTTATGTTGGATCAGACAAAGCTTTTAGTTAAGGTACCGTTGTTGTGAATCAGTATTGCCGTCTTTCCATGGAGGTTCATTTGAAATTACGCTTACAGTCCCTTTAAGAGTCCAAAACTAAAAAACGAAAGCTACGACTAAAGTGTTGAGTTATATTTTAAATCCCCCTTTGACAGCAGTTTTAAGCTTAAATAGAACTCATCGATTTCGTCGAGTTAAATAATTCTAACCAATAAACTCCCACGTTTATATGTTTGTTTTTAAAAAAGAATTTATCAATCGTGTTTTCTTATTTATATAAATCTATAAAATATATTATTATTTTATAAAGATGTTTATTTAGGTATTTATAGAAAGTTAAGAACTAATTAGAATGAAAAATAGAACACTGATGAACTTTTGTAGTAGTATTAAAAATGCGCCGATTTGTGTAAAAATCATGTTCTTTAAAAAAAAACTTAAAACTGTTGTAAAACTGATTTCAGGATTATCATCATATGATCATTAATAACTTTGGTTATTATATTTTTTGTATTTATTTGAATGCTAGCTAATGAAAGATAAGATTGAATTGTGCAGTTTTCTCTCTTTAATTAAAAAAGAAGTAATGATACGAATTTTGTAATATTTTACTTTTATCTTTATAAGAATATATCTAGAGTTGGAAACTTTTGTGTTATATATGCATAATCCCGATCCCTTGATCTCGATATCCAAAGTAAATTTGACTAGAATCTGCTTTATCT